>NC_068563.1:19700757-20003787 GCF_022201045.2 Citrus sinensis
CGAACCTTGGAAACATGTGTTTCCACTTGTGACGGATAAAATGAAGGGCAGTGCAGGTTATGTTAAAATTGAAGGATTATAATGGGGTACATATAGATGCGAAGGCTATTGAGGATTATAAGTTAGTTTTTGAATTCCTCACATGTGTTGAGGCAGGTGGAGTCTGCTGATTTGCAGAGATCTTACTTTGGGAACTAGCTTGAGAATGCTATAAAAGATGCTACCAATGTGAAATTTAGGATCCCAAACACTTGTCGATATTGAATCATTTGAGGTTTTATTTGTCTGAGATGATCCAAAATTGCATAGGATTGTGTTCTTGGATGATGATATTGTGGTACAAAGGACCCAACATGGTTGTAAAAAACTGACATGGATGGGAAAGTGAATGGGACAGTGGAGACTTGTATTGTTTTTGGATCTTTATTTATTTAATATAGTTTTCTACAGTGACTTAAAACAACCTGCTACTTTAATTAACCATTGACTCATCTCAACCATTCGCTAAATTCAGTTTACATCCGACGGCAGTGCTAAATGAAGATAAAAAGTGTGGTATATTACAATTGTTGCAACATAGGCGAGTCCTTATATTTAATAAGCACCAATGACATCTTTTTAAAAAGCGGGCAAAGTGGAAAGCTCAATTTGGAACTTTTTTTTCTTTATTCTTTTCTCATCTGATTCCTTTTAAGGATTCCTCGCAAGAGTCTGCCTTTTTCTTTTGTACGGACACTTTCTTGCTTGTGAAGTAACTTCATTTTGTTTTAACACGTAGGGGTATTAAAAAAAATTGTTTTCCATTTAAAAAAATAATAATAATAAGTTGTTTTGAGGATGGATTTCTAAAGGTGACCTTGAAGCGGGTTCCTGACATTGTGGTGGTTATTTTGGTTATAAAGAGAGAGAAGAAATGATGATGGACGGTGAAGCTAGTAATAGTGGCAGCAAGAGAATAAAATCTATCAGGCACATACGATTTTTTTAAATAAATTTTATTTAAAATATATATTTGGATTATATATGTATGTTTATATTGTTTAAATAAATTTTATTCAATATTATGTTTATTTTAATCATTCATATTTTCACACTAGTTTAACAATATAATCTACTAAGTTAATATAATTGTTTTTAAAACTCAAATTATTTTTAAAAATAAATTTTAACAGGTTTTTAATTAATTCTCTTTACAATTAATTATTTCTATAACACAACTAACAAAAATTATTTTATAAACTACATAAATTGACCCGAAGTCATAGAAACTCAAGCTTCACTCTTCTCTTTCAAAATTATGAAATTAATAGTAATAAATTATTTATTTTAAATAATGGGCTCATTGTGTGGGGTTATTGACAACATATTTAGTTTTTGCATTCACAACAAATATTAAAATAATAGAATATCTTAAGAAAAAACACAAATTTTGCGACTGGGATTTGTTCTTTGGTCTCGAAAGCCCTAACAGTAATTCTTACCACTGCAACACTTTGTTTGTTTTAAACGTAGCCAAAGTTTTATTTGTTTCTCTCATGAGGGGCTTAGGCTATCTTTAAAAGGAAAATTAATGAACTAGAATGGTGGCATTCGATTATGATTCAATAAAATATAAATCTGAGGAGGTTGAAACATAAAATTTACTTAAATAAACGGTAAATTTCATTGACAAATCCTTATGTTTCAATTCGAGCCATAACATATAGAGATGGCAGAATTTGTCACAACACAGATAAGACATGATTTTTTTGGGTTTGCATTGACATAAATTTGCACAACATGACATGAGTAATAATCATGTTGTATTTATTTATTTATGAAACATATATCAATAATTATATGGTAATATTATTGAAAAAACAACTATATATATATATATATATAAGTTTTCCAATTAAGGATCCCTAACTTTAATAAAATCAAGGATTAGTTAAAAGACAAAAAAAATTAGATTTTAATACATTACATGATAAAATACAGTGCATTCACTACTACAAAAATGACCTTCATTGACACTTAGTTATTGACACTTTACAAAAAGTGTCAGTAATTATGTACATATGCACCATTTTCCGCTTTTGACAAATAGGTATTAAAGGTTATTGATACTAGTGTGTCAGTAAATTAAACATCAAAGATTATTGATACTAAAGTATCAGAGATAAAAAAAAAATCATTAAAACTTGTTTTAGTTCCGATTCGAACCTAAGACCTCTAAGGTTTAAAACTTTAACATTTAGAGCACAAACCATCGAACCCTGTTGAATCAAGCCCAAAACAACATTTGATAATATTTACAAACAAAAATTGTAAATAGCTACAGCACAAAACCTATACTTAAGATTTTTCCCCATCTAGCTATCGTTCCTAAACTCCATCGCTATCTTGCCTTTATCTTCCTCTTTCTCTTTCGTTTTCTTCTTGATCTCTTCTGTTTTCTGTTGTCTATTGGCAAATTAAGTTCAATTAATCCAAATAGATAATGAAAAATTAAAACTTTGTTTCCTTTTTTCCATTTTTCCAAATTGAAAAACGAACCAAAACCCTAATTGCTTGTTATAGAAGGGGCTTTTTCTCCAACTAAACATCTAGTGCCTCTACTGGGCAAGCAAGTAAAAACCACCAACAAGGGATGAAGTGGCTACCATAAGTTGCATATTCAAGTAATCTAGCTCGTTCTCCCTCACAAGCTAAGTTTGGAGAAAGAACTAAGGGGGTTGTCAGTTGGTAATGACTTAATATTTTATTTTTTTTCAATTTAATTGATGGATTTGTTTTAATTTAGCTTATGATTAATTTTTTTTATTTAATTTTTTGGGTTGTTTCAGATGTTGCGAAATTCTACCAATAGTGTGATGCTAATGGGTTTTGTCTTCCATATCTTTTTTCTTTTATTTAATTGTAATTTGAATTTATTTTTTTCTTATTTTTCCATATTTTCATTTACCGGTAGTCCAAAGTACAAGCATTTCTCTCTCTCTCTCTCTCTCTCTCTCTCTCTTTCTCTGTGACAGACCTAGCTCATTGGAGCTGGCTCGCCGTTGAGTCGCAGTCGTCTCTCTTTACTGCACTGGAGTTGAAGTCAGTACTAAATCGAAACTTCTGCTTACCTGTCAACACAATCCAAACCGTAGCTGCTGAAAATATCCAAAACCCACCCACAAATCGAGACCCAAATCTTCACTCACTCACCGCCGACACTCTTTACCACCAACAAACCCTTTATAACCCAAGAAACCCAAACCCTTGTCATGAGATAATACCCAAACCCTAGCTGCTTAAAATTAAGACATCCACTCTAACTTATTGTCGTGCCAAACAAACCCTAGCCACGCTATAATTCGCCATTTCACACACTAAAGAAAACACTTGCTATTGTTCAAAGATCACAGTTGATGAAACCAGGTGTGTCACTATTTTGTGCGACAATATATTTAGGATTAGATTTCATGGGCAATGATTCTGCCAAGAGAGGCAGTTCATCTATTATATATGGTGCTTGAATCGCACTTGATTCGCCGTAAGAAGTTGATGTGGTGAGACACTTGTTACTTCTGGATTTTGCTGGATTCCTATAATGAGGAAAAAAATAAAGAGAATTTGATTACAGTTTTTCAAGTTATGTAGTTTTCAATGCCAGAAAATTTGAGTTGTATATATAGTGAAATTGTCATTGAAATTTAGTTCTTAATTTGAATCACGGGCTTAAACATAAGCATTATATGTTTAAAAAAATACATCTTTTGTAAAGATTATCCCCAAGTCCTTGCTAATAGGAACCCTTATGCCTATATAACTCTCTTATGCTTTTCATGTTTTTTTTAATGACTCTAACATCTTTAATTTCTCTAATTCCAAGTTTATGATGCTTACAAAATAAAGCCAAATTTGTTATTGTTGCTCTCATAAGTTCATTTCTTCATGACCCACCATGCCTTTTTACCCCTGTTTTTGATTGGAAGTATTGAATTAATATATATTTGAACTGATTTAGTAAAAATCTACTCTTAACCTTGTTACTAAATAAAGAACTGATTTGTCTTATTACCTTCAGTTAAGCAGTGAATTGTTCACAAGTTAAAAGCAAGCCGCAAATGATTTTCTTGTCCATTCATTATTCATTTATAAGATATGCTTGCTGCTGGTGAAGGAAGGCCACATGCTAGTTGCTGCAAAATGGAGTTTGTAGGTGAATGTTTATGGACTAAAATATATAAGTGCTTAACAGTGTTTTGATTTTCAAATTTTATAGGTACATGAATTGAATTGCTATTTTGATTTGTGTAATGCAAAATCTGTTATCTTTTTTCCTCTACATGTTAAGAGTAGGTAGATTGGTAGTTGTTTCATGCATGGGTTATTTAAGTCTCTTGAAGATGTTCTGTGTAATGTGAAGCAAATGAGTACTTGGTTATGTTCATATGTTAGACACCAATAGTATGACTTACAAATGAGTGACAATTCGTAACTGACTTAGCAGTGAGGTGACTTGTAATGTGTACATGTTATATAGAACATGAGTGATAATTAGACCAATCTTCTATCTTTATCTTTATTCCTCTTCTTTTTGTTTTGTTCTTGAATGTAGGTAATCACATGCCTATTGCCATATTGTTCACTGTCTTCGAATTTTTTATGCCCTCCAATTGTTTGATAAAAAGCCTGAATGAATCTTGGCACTTCATTTCTGGCAGCCCATTTCTACATATGAGGAGCTAAGGAATATGGAGTTAAAGAGCTTGAGGAAAGGCTTATGGTTTCTACTTGAATCTATATCTATATTGTTTTATATGAATTTGGCTTATTGAAATTACATTCCAGTAGAATAATAAATGAATAATGAAATTTACTTTTGTGATTTTCAAAATGGATGGAGTAAAATAATGAATAGCTATCCTTTCCGTAAATAATTTTAATTTACAAAGGCAATACTAATTTATATATATATATTTCATACGAGGAGTTGTATAGTAGGCATAGGGATTGAGGCTTTGTATCTACATCAATATTTGCATTAAAGTGGTTAGTGTTGGTGTTCACAAGTTGTTTCGGCTTCAAAGATTATTATATAAGTTGAGTAAACAATAGTAATTCATATAATAATGTAGATCAACACTCGTTGAAATATCTTTTTTTTTAATTAGCATGATCTTCAAGATATTCAGTGTCTTCCTATATAATTTTGGATAAAAGAGTAATATTGTTGGAGCTCATTTAAAGCGCATAAAGTGTTTTGAATTGTTATCACATGGATATATGAAATGAATGATAATTAAGTAGTTTACAATTTAATTTTTGGTAAATAACTTGTTGTTTTAAAATTAAAGTTCAAGGGAATTGATGAATACGCCATGAAAGAGGTCTCACGACTTCGTGATCAATGGGCTACGTATGTTGTCAAGTTAATTACAACTTGTAATCATGAGGTAATGTATGACTAATTTATGATTATTTTTGCTTTTAAATTTCAAGACTTATTTTTTTGTGGTGTACTATTTGATTTAATGTACTTGTAGGTGGGAAAAAAATGAAGCCACGTACGGATATTCAATGACATTATTGAGCATATTCTTGTTGGTTAATGTTTTTGAAACTTGATTTTGTACTTTGTTATTTAAAACATGTCCAAAACTTAATATGGTACTTATTTTTTTTCTTTACCAAACAGTGGTGTAGTTGAATTATGTTAATTTAAGTGATGTATTTGCGATGTTTATTATGTGAATTGTGTTGCAAGATTTAGTATATTTAATATATTTCTAGTTTTTTTAATTGTAAAACAAAGAGGAAAAATATAATTAAAATAAAAATATATTATTAACCAAATGCAGCATAACATCACTAAATACTAATACATAAATCACTAACATGTAAATAATATTATTAAATATTAAAATCATTGTGTTATTTTTTTAATGATACTATAGTTATACAAATTACTGACATATAAATAGTATTATTAAATATTAACACCATGGTGTCATTATTTTGGTGATACTATAATGACAGGAATTACTGACACAAAAATCACTGACACTAAAAATTAGTATCAGTGTGTTCTGACTTGAGCATTACTGACACAATTAACAAGTGTCAGCAAAAGTCATTACTGACACTAAATTGGTGTCAGTAAAACTCATTTTTTTAGTAGTGATTGGAGTCTGTGTTTATTTTATCTTTTAGCTAATTCCTGACTTTATTAAAGTCAGGGATCCCTGATTGAAAAACTATTATATATATATATACTTAACACAAAATTAATTAATTATTCGTATCATAAATCATAATCTTATTCTATCGTAAACTTATATTCATGTGATGCTAAACTATTTATGACGTCCATAAGAATAATATTGACATATATTAGCTATTTTTAAATTTTTTTTTATAAAATATGTTAAAAAGGTCATAAATGTGTTATATTTTAATTATCGTAAACTATTTATGTCTAAAAAGGTCGCATCATATTTGCTTAAATTTGACACAATAAGAAGAAGACATGATACAAATATGATATGATAATAACACAAATACAAAGCCTGAACTCTGGGCAACGTGAAGGAGTTGAGGAGGAATAGTGGGAAAAACTATATTACCATGAAAATTTTATATTTTTAGACACTTTTTGGACGATGTCCAGAAAACTTCGCAAGGGAAAAAGGCAACTTAAATCCCCAAGATTTGGGAAAATAGTCATATAAACCTTAAGTTTTTAATAAGGGTTTTTGATCATAATATCATTTATAGATAGATAGTAGCTAACAAATATCATAGTATCATTTATAGATAGTAGCTAAAAAATTGACTTTAAATTTAGTTTAATATAATACAAGATTTTAAATCATTTAGAATATTTTTTAAATATTGAAATTATTTTAAAATGTATCTATTGGACATTTATTTTAATATTATGTTTTTATTTATTATAAAACATTAGAGTCATTTTTTTTTTTGAGTTAATAGAGGCACATGATATTATAGTTAAAAAAATGTTTTGGTGTCCCTCGTTGAAAACTTGGATTTTACATGACTATTTTTCCAATCTAGGTGTAGATGCACTTTTCCCTTTGGTAAATAACATTGTAAAAACTGAAAATAATACCGCCAAAACTAAAATATTGCAGCAAAAATTAGGACCTTTTTTATTTTTTATTTTTGATATTTAACATACTTTTATGGTAGCTTAGCCCTTGATGCCAAACCCTGTAAAGTTTCCAAAAGTCTCTTGGCCTTGACGTCTAATGGAAATAATAATCAAAGAAACTAAGTACTTTAAAAAAAAATAAAAATAAAGTAATTAAATATAAAAAAATAAGAAGACCCGGAGTCAACCAAATTTTCCATTTGTTCAATAATTTTCTTTGGACCTTGTTGGGTTAATGTATCTTACGTAACTATATAGCTCAACAACCATCATTTTCTTTAGTTACAGAATCTGAAAACAACTTTCTTTGTCAACTTTTCTTTAATAACATCTTTACAGAAAGCATTTATTAACCATTGTGTTCCACAAATAAATGTGACTATTGCCTTTCTCAATTTGTGACAGTATTTGTAAAATGAAGCGACATTGTTGAATTTAGACTTACGAAAAATGCTTGATTATAATCTTTCTTATCATCATCGTCATATGAACTTTCATCCTTTATTAAATAAAAATTAAATGCTACGATTATTTTTCATTCTTTCCTATGTGAACATTCATCCTTTCCTATGTGAACATTCATCCTTTAGTGGAGAAATGAAAAACGAATTAATGGGATTTCCAAAGCAAGTACAAATAATTGATATATGTTTAAAAAAAAATGAAAATGAAAAGATTGAATGAATGAAGACCCTTTAGTTCACTCGGCTACAGTGTGTAAGCCTTTTCTTTTCTGTTTCCTTTTATTAAGGTTTCTTCTGTTTGTTAAACGATTTTCAAGAGCCTTTTACTTTTGTAGTATGCCACTTGCTTTCTTGTGAGGTAACTTCATTTTGTTCTAGCACGTAGGGTACTTTTTTTCTTTTTAAAAAAGTTATTTTGAGGATTTAATGGGGCGATTTTGAAGTGGATTTTTAACATTGTGATGTTATTTTGATTGAACAGAGAGAAAAGAAATGATGGAAGGTGACGCTAGTAGTAGCAGCAAGATGAAGAAAGCAGTTCCCAATGACTATGGTTTCATTGATACTATATTTTCTTGGTCTCTTGAGGACATTTTTGATCAAAATCTTTTTAAGGACAAGGTTTGTTTTCTTCTTCATTTTCACCCTCATCTCTCAGCCTTCTGAATAATTTTTTATATAGATTCTTGATGATATTAAAGGTTTGCCTATGTTATTGTACATTTATACAATGTTTCTATTTTGGAGTTGAGACTTGATTCTTTGTCATTTTGACCATTTATAGTATGTAACTACATAATAAAAATTAGAACCTCATGCTGATGATACATGTATTGTAAAATCCTTCAAAGTTTGGAGCTAATCAGTTAGTTTACCGTTTATCTTCCCCCCCCCCCCCCCCCCCCCCCCCCCATTTTAAACTTAGCGAAGGTTGGACAAAGCTAAATCGTTTTTTAACTTTCTATCTTTCCCTGGATTTGAAATTAGGTGGCTTACCTTGAAAGCCACTCGGCGAGACACTGGGGTTGTTTATGTTTAGTTACTAGTTTGTTTGCTATCTTAATTAGGTATGCTTTGGCCGTGATTGGACCACAATAGTTTCTCCTGTATTTAAATTATGTGGAACTAATTTTGAGATTAAAAGAAGGCGGGAGAATATAAGCTGTTATCAAAATCATATTGCTTATTAAATGTTTGTGAATGCTTTTGGATCAAGTTTCTTGGGCTTAGCGTTTAACTATTTCCTATTGACAAAGTTATCTTCAGTGATTGTAGCACGAAGACAATAGATTGCTTATGCAAACTTCTGTGATTCTCCATTGTGGCTGTTGCTGTACATGCTCTAACATCCACTTGTGTTTTCTGGCTCTGACGTTGTGCTATATTTTAAACCTGAGATTCTTTGAGCTGTTCTCTTCATTTTAAGTCTCTGCTAGCTAAGTTTGTCTTATATCCAATTATACACTAACTGCTGTTTCATTTCTTCTAGGTGGAACAAATTCCACTATCGTTTCAGTCTGTCAATCAGTATTTTGAGTCATTTGTTTTCCCCTTGTTGGAAGAAACACGAGCCCAGCTGTCCTCAAGCATGGAAAAAATTTCAGAAGCTCCTTTCGCTCAAGTGGTTGATCTTGAGGATTCCAAGCCATATGGAGCGATGTTGTCTGATGTTAAGGTTGATTACTGGAGGAACAGATTCAGTAATTATAGCAAAGAGTCTTACAAAGTACTGCCAGGGGATATTTTAGTTCTAGCCGATGCTAAGCCTGAAACTGCTTCTGATTTGCGGAGGGTGGGAAGGATGTGGACTTTTGTATCAGTCACAAAAGTAACAGAGGACAAGAATGAAAGTGATACTACTTCCACTTCGTTCAAAGTAAAGGCCTCAAAAGAAAACCAAATTGATGGTGCCAATAAATCACTGTTTGCAATTTTCTTGACAAATGTTTCTTCTAACACAAGAATATGGAACTCCTTACATATGTCTGGAAATTTAAAGATTATCAAGGAACTCTTATGCACTGATTCAGTGGTAAGTGTTTCAGATTGCATCCACTGGTATGAAACATCCTACTTTTATATGAGGGAATGTGTGATGAATTGAATGTAATGTAGTTTCAAATTAGGATAACATGAATGACTTTTAGGGTCGTTCAATGTAATTATGCCTTCTGACATTTACTGTTGATTGATTGCTAAACTTCAATCTTGCTGTCAGGTTAAAGAAGATTGTGAACTCTGTCCTGTGCAAAGTGATGGCATCTGGAATGATATATTTGGTCCTAGTTTATCTTCTACCCTGAATGATTCACAAGCACAGGCTGTTTTATCTTGTCTTCGTCGTACACATTGCGACCACAAGGCCACTGTTGAACTTATATGGGGCCCACCAGGGACGGGGAAAACTAAAACTGTGAGCATGCTGCTTGTTTCCCTCTTACAAATGAAATGTGGAACCCTTGTTTGCACCCCAACAAATGTTGCAATTATGGAAGTTGCCTCGCGTGTTGTGAAACTGGTGAAAGAATCAGTAGAAGGAGATCCTGGAAGAGACATTCTGTTTTTCCCACTGGGAGAGATTCTCTTATTTGGAAATAATGAGCGTTTAAAAGTTGATTCTGGAGTTGAGGAGATATATTTGGACTATCGTGTTAAGAGGCTTGCTGATTGCTTTGCACCTCTTACTGGTTGGAGACATTGCTTTGCTTCCATGATAGATTTTCTTGACGATTGTGTTCCTCAGTATCATATTTATATGGAAAATGAATCGATGAAGCAGAGTGAAGATATTAATGGAAACGAAATCAAAGAGAAAGAATGCAGGAAGGATGCTGAAGTGAGCAAGGTAGAGATCAAAACATTTCTTGAGTTTGTGAGAGAAAGATTTAAGTGTACTGCAGCTCCACTTAGGAGTTGCATTTTTAACTTAGGTACTCATTTACCCAAATCTTACATTGGGGAAGATAATTTTCAAGTCCTGGGAACTGTTATAAGTTTACTTGATTCTTTTGAAACCTTGTTGTTTGAAGACAATATGGGTTCTGAAGACCTTGAGGAACTTTTTTCACATTCAGTAGATGAAGATTTCTCAGAGTCAATTGTGGATATAAAATACATGTTGCACGAGAGAAGAAGCAAATGTCATTCTGTTTTAAGAAAACTCTGGAATTCTTTTAGCAGACTCAACCTTCCAAGTGCTATGAACATAGGATTACTTAAGGATTTCTGTTTTACAAAGGCTTCCTTAATTTTTTGCACTGCATCTAGTTCATATAAGCTGCATCGAGTGGCAATGGAACAGCTGAAGTTTCTGGTCATTGATGAAGCTGCACAGTTGAAGGAGGTTGAGTCTGCCATACCTCTAAAGCTCCCGGGTATACAGCATGCTATCCTCATTGGTGATGAGTGCCAATTGCCAGCGATGGTTGAAAGCAGTGTATGTTATTGTTATTTGGACATCTTATATGTCTTTTCCTTTGTCTTCTTTGCATTTCACCCTTTGGTTAATTGATTTATATATATTTGATTTTCACTTCTTCAAATTTCTCGCTTTTTTACCTTTCTTTTCAGGTTTCTGGTGAAGCTTGTTTGGGTAGAAGTTTATTTGAGAGGTTAAGCAATTTGGGACAAGCAAAACACCTACTCAGTATACAGTACAGAATGCATCCATCCATTAGCTCCTTCCCAAACTCATATTTCTACGATAACAAGATTTTTGATTCCCCTAATGTTAAAGAAAAAAACTATGAAAAACGATTTTTGCCTGGGCGAATGTATGGTCCATATTCTTTCATTAATGTACTTGATGGAAGAGAAGAGTCCATTGCCCACAGCTATAGAAATATGGTCGAGGTATTTGTAGTGATGAAAATTCTCCTGAACTTGTACAAAGGTACGTCTTGGTGGAGCCTCATTTTTGCAACCATCTGAATATTTCAGCACCACTATATAGCTTGTGTTTATTTGACCTTTGATATTGTCCTTAGATAAAAAAGACATGCCATCCATCTTTTCGACATTTTCTGCTAGTACATGACTGTGTTTGTTCAACCACTCTTACACTCCCATTTGAGACTACATTACTACATGAATTCATTTTATCTCCTGTTAAACATATTGAAGAAAAAGAGGAGAGTAATTAGATGCAATGGTAATTAAGAGATTGAGCGATGCAATGATTATATAAATGAAAAAGTTTGAGCATTCTGACTGCATTATTGGTAATGAGATATCCAGTCATCTTGACAGAATATGCATCTTTTAGCTTTCCTTAGTGCATAATGTAAGTAATTTATGCTCTAGTCTAATGAAAAAGTGTATCAATGTGAAATATTTCTTTCTGTCAATGTACTTCGAATACTAATAACACATCAATTTTTTGATATCCTTGCAATATTTAACATGAAGCTTGGATTGAGTCAAAAGAGAAGCTCAGTATTGGTATAGTGTCACCTTACAGTGCACAAGTTGTTGCAATTCAAGAAAAACTTGGAAGTAAGTTTGCGAACAGTGCAGGCTTCGCTGTGAAAGTGATGTCCATTGATGGTTTCCAGGGAGGAGAAGAGGACATAATTATAATTTCAACCGTAAGATCCAACAATGGAGGATCAATTGGTTTCCTATCCAATCCTAAGAGAGTTAATGTTGCTCTTACAAGGGCTAGGTAACATGCAATATCTTAGAATATTACTCCTTATATTACTCCTTATTTGGAAATTATATTTAACTTCTATGGTGAATAACTTTTGTCCATTTGAATCCTTATAGGCACTGTCTTTGGATTTTGGGGAATGCAAGAACTTTAACCCGTAAGAAATCTGTTTGGGAAGCCTTAGTACATGATGCTAATGCTCGTCAGTGTTTCTTTAATGCCGAAGATGAAGAGGATTTGGGCAAAGCAATATTGGGGGTGAAGAAAGAGCTTGATGAATTTGATGATCTCCTTAATCCAGGAAGTATACTTTTCAGAAGTCAAAGGTGGAAGGTACATAATTTTAGCCCACATTACTTTCTTACCCAATCAGTGTTTCCGTTGTGTTTTGTTACTAATTATTTTCTCCTTTCCTTAGGTTAATTTTAGTGAAAACTTTTTAAAATCATTTCGAAAGCTGACTTCAGACCAGACCAAAAAGTGGGTTACACACCTTCTGGTGAAACTTTCTAGTGGCTGGCGACCTAAGAAGAGGAATGTTGAAATCATTAAGCAATTCAAGGTTGAAAGATTCTACATTATTTGCACCATTGACATTGTCAAGGAATCACAGTACTTCCAAGTTTTGAAAGTCTGGGATATATTGCCTCTGGAGGATGTCCCGAAATTGGTGGCACGTCTGGATAATATACTTGCAAAGTACACTGATGAGTTTATTAATCACTGCAAAGAGAAATGCATTGAGGGGTATGTCTATTCTTTTTAATTTTTTTGGGATATGAATCAATGTTGAAATTTCTAAATGTTAGCTGCATTAATTGCTTGGACTGAAAGGAATAAGATTGTTTATTCATCTTTGGTTGAAAATTTGTTTTAATTATTTTGGCTTGTTTCTTTGCACCCAGGAATTTGGAAGTTCCAAAGACTTGGGCAGCCACTTCAAAAGTTGTCCGGTTCAAGAATCTTGCTGACATTGACAGTGATAGTGGGAGTGACCTGGGTGGAGCTGCTTCTGATAGTACAAGTTACGTTGAGAATTCAAATGTGAGTGATAGTCTGCTGCTGATGAAGTTCTACTCCTTATCATCAGGTGCAGTGAGCCACCTGCTGTCTGACCGTGACGGCAGAGAATTGGATCTTCCATTTGAAGTGACAGACGAGCAATTGGAGATGATCCTTTTTCCTAAAAGCTCCTTTATACTTGGTCGGTCGGGTACTGGGAAAACTACTATTCTGACAATGAAGTTATTTCAAAAAGAAAAACTTCACCATATGGCAATGGACGGATTCTATGGAGTAAACAATAGTGTAACTCTGCATAGTAGCTGGGAAAGTGGGGCTGAGGAGGATCTTGGGGAGACTGAAAGGCCCATCTTGCGCCAACTTTTTGTGACAGTTAGTCCTAAATTATGTTTTGCTGTAAAGCAACATATATCTCAAATGATAAGGTGCGTGGATTTGTTTTAATGAAATGTCTGTTATTTTTTTTTTTTAATTTGAAAAAAAAAGTTCCCTCTTCACCTAAAATCTAGAAACTTTGAATTTGCTTGAGTAGAAGAATAAGTCAAGTTCTAGATGATTGGTTTTCATTACTACTTTTAGTGTGCCTACAAATATCAAATGGTAGAAGGCATGTAAATGTGGCCAAGTTTAATTTAAAATTTTATTATCAAACATTTTTAGTCTTGAATGAAAGTAAAAACTTCTAATGATTCCAAAACAGCTTTTTAGTTCTCCCTGTTTTGTGGGAAAATTTGTAGGTGCACTTTCTGTCTTAAATTACCATGAATTGAAATGATAGTTGGGGGTTAGATAAAAGAATTCAATTTTTCCTTCCTGTTTTGTTAGGGTCTGAAAAAAAATTGAAAATCTTAATGGGAATACAAAGTTTTAGGCTTCTTAGTTCAAAACATAGTTCAATGGATCATTTTGTTGGTATTGCTTTTTGTCCCAATGAGCATGGAAATGGAGTTTTACTTTTAAATATCGATGAATCTTTAAAATTCTGAATCTCAACTTTTGGTTTCAAATTATTGTTTAAACGTATCTCATCGTTTTATCCGCATCGAGCCTTGCTTTTTGGTATTCAAAGACGTTTTTTACTTGTTAATTTGGATTTATGCATCTACAAAATCACATTACAAGTTTGATATGCAATAGAATGGTGTTGAAGCAGCCTACTTTGAGTTTGTTGTTGCTTTCGCATTGTCTGAACAGTGTTTAGCATTTTTACTTTATCAGCTGTATTAAATTGCTTTACAATTTTAATGTTTTACTTGACATTTAAAGCATAGAAGATGTCTCATTTCTAATGATTGGCCTCGTTAAATCTGCAGCTCTGCCTTTGGTGGGAAGTTTGTTGCAGAAAGCAGGTTAATTGATATTGATGATGCAGCAGAATTCAAAGATATCCCAAATTCTTTTGCAGATATTCCAGCTGAGTCTCACCCACTTGTCATAACATTTCACAAGTTCTTGATGATGTTGGATGGAACTCTGGGTAGTTCATACTTTGAGAGATTCCATGACATAAGGAAACACCATGGTCAAGTTCGAAATTCAAGCTTACTTTTCTTACAGACCTTTATTAGGACGAAGGAAGTTAATTTTGAAAGGTTTTGTTCATCATACTGGCCTCGTTTTAATACACAACTAACAAAGAAGCTTGATCCTTCTAGAGTTTTCACTGAGATTATATCTCATATAAGAGGTGGCCTCCAATCCATTGACGTTGCTGATGGTAAATTCTGTCGAGAGGATTATATTAGATTATCAGAGACCAGGGTTTCCACTCTCCTCAGGTCGGAGAGAGAGAAAATTTATGAAATTTATGAAAACTATGAACAAATGAAGGTGAGAAATGGTGAATTTGATTTGGCTGATCTTGTTAATGATCTTCATCGTCGATTTAAAGAGGAAAGGTATAAGGGTGATGAATTTCATTTCGTTTACATTGATGAAGTTCAAGATCTTACCATGAGTCAAATTGCACTATTCAAGTACGTCTGCAGGAACATTGAAGAGGGTTTTGTTTTTTCTGGGGATACAGCACAAACAATTGCTAGGGGAATTGACTTTAGGTTTCAAGACATACGATCTCTCTTCTACAAGAAGTTTGTTCTGGAATCAAGAAATACTAGAAATGTTGAAAGACAAGAAAAAGGACAGCTTTCAGACATTTTCAATCTGAGTCAGAACTTCCGTACACATGTAGGTGTTCTGAACTTAGCTCAAAGCGTCATTGAACTTCTTTACCGGTTCTTCCCGCACTCTGTTGATATTTTAAAGCCAGAGACTAGTCTCATATATGGGGAGCCACCTGTTTTGCTTGAATCTGGGAATGATGAAAATGCAATCATAAAAATATTTGGAAACAGTGGAGATGCTGGTGGGAATATGGTCGGTTTTGGAGCAGAGCAGGTTATATTGGTCCGTGATGACTGTGTTCGGAAGGAAATTTCCAATTATGTTGGGAAGCAAGCTCTTGTTTTGACAATAGTAGAGAGCAAGGGCCTTGAATTTCAGGTGATACGTTACTTAAAAAAGTTTTTTATTATTAGTGGTTAAGTAGATTCATGCTATCTTCTTTTGAGTGCTCCTAATCTATGGTGATCATTAACAATTTTGAAAAGGCACTATTTCCTTTCTGTTACCTGTTATCTGATGTCAGATTCTTCACCATGAACAATGTTGGATAAGCATATGCACAACCAAAAAATTGTAACTCCTGTTGACTATTTCGGAGCTGGGTTGTCAGTATTCAGTTTCCTTATTGTTGAGAATGAATACATAGGAAAGCCAAGCTTACAATATGCTTGGATGACACGTTTTGTTGGAGGCGGGAGGGAGCACGTTTGAAATAATAACGTACTGCAAAGTAATTGCAATTCAAGTGTATATTTTCCTCTTTAAAATTATTTATGTTCCTAGGCTTTATCCTTTTAATAAAACCCAAGTACTTTTTCTCTTCTTTTTATTTATTTAAGTATTGAATTATTGGAAACGAAACCCCCTCCTCACCCACTCTATTGATTCGAAACAAGGACATACCTATAGAAATAAAAGCATGAAGAGAACCGATTCTAAGAGAGTAAAGTACGACACTAGGAGTTATTTTACTGTCCAGTATGATAATATGAGAAACTGATAGACTACACCAGCTAATGTTGCAACAGCCCTTTCAAGCATGGTTTTTACCTTTTTAGGAGATTTTACTGTGCATTATGATAATATGATAAAGTCATACTGTACACTGACTAAAGTTGCAACAGCCCTTCAAGCATGGTTTTTACCTTCAACGTTTTCACCTTTAACTCATTTTTATTGTCTAAAATGTTTGAATTCATACAGCCAAATTTATCATGTCTTGTCTTCATAGGTATTTATTATGAATCCTGAGCTTTTCCATGATCTCCTTCTATAGGATGTGCTGTTGTACGACTTTTTTGGCTCTTCACCTCTTAAAAATCAATGGAGGGTGGTATATGAATACATGAAGGAACAAGCTTTGTTTGATTCCACATCACCTGGGTCCTTCCCAAGCTTCAATGAAGCTAAACACAACGTCTTGTGCTCCGAACTGAAGCAACTATATGTAGCCATCACTCGTACAAGGCAAAGGTTGTGGATATGGGAAAATATGGAGGAGTTCTCCAAACCTATGTTTGACTATTGGAAGAAAAAGTCGCTTGTTCAAGTCAGGCAGTTGGATGATTCACTTGCACAGGCAATGCAAGTAGCAAGCAGCCCAGAGGAGTGGAAGTCGCGGGGCATTAAGGTTTGCATAATTTTGAAACTTCTTATATTTTTTGTGCATGTGTGAATCTGTGAAGACCTCTGTTGTTGACATTTTGAATGTATTATGCTCCTGCACTAACACTGACATCAATTTTGTTGTTACTGTCATGTGTCTATTCCTGCGCACTATTGACATTCATATTTAGGCTGCGTGCATAAATTACATTTAAAAAAAAAAACATGGTGATCATGATTACCATCACCATTACTTGTATAACCACTATTTTATCATTGTCAAAACATGGTCAGGGTTAATATGGCTATGTACTTTTGTTTAGGATTTAGAATACTGCTATTGGTGCTTAAGTAATCTGCACTAAATGATAGAATGACAATGACATTGCTGGTAGTGATGCTGTTTTTGTTACCTTCTAGTTATGCCAGCTAAATATATGCTGATGTTGATGTTGATGTTGACGTTGATGGGCGTTTGTTTCTTGTGAAAATTAGATACTGATTTTACTTTCTACTGATTATTTATTGTTTTCAGCTGTTTCATGAGCATAACTATGATATGGCAACTATATGCTTCGAAAAAGCGAAGGATTCCTATTGGGAAGGAAGGTCTAAAGCAACCGGCCTCAAGGCAACAGCTGATCGTTGTCGCAGTTCAAATCCTAAACAGGCTAATGTTAATCTTAGGGAAGCTGCTAAAATTTTTGAAGCCATAGGCAAGGCTGATTATGCTGCCAAGTGTTTTTATGATTTGGGGGAGTATGAAAGAGCAGGTATTAATATTTAGTGTTGACCGAATATAATGCTTTGCTATTGCTGAAGTTATGATCTTATTGCCTTACCTCTTAAACTTAAAAATTATGTCATCATTTTCCATCTGTCTGATGGTTGAATTCTAACACTTCTGATATTCGTAACTTGGTACTTTCAGGATTGTTATAGATCATAGATAGAACTTTATGATATTTTTGTTTGACTTTTTGAGGCATAAATTTGACAATCAGATTGACTTACTTATTCATGCAGGTAGGATTTATTTGGAGAGACGTGAGGAACCTGAGCTGGAAAAGGCTGGGGAATGTTTTTTCCTGGCAGGATGCTATAAGCTTGCAGCAGATGTGTATGCCAAGGGCAAGTTTTTCTCTGAATGTTTAGCTGTTTGCTCCAAAGGAAAACTTTTTGAGATTGGTTTGCAGTACATGAACCACTGGAAACAGCACGCCGATACAGATGTTGGTCATGCTAGAAGAAGCAAAGAAATTTACAAAACTGAACAAAACTTTCTACAGAGTTGTGCTCGTCATTATCATGGGCTCAAAGACTATAAGCTTGCAGCAGATGCGTATGCTAGGGGCAATTTTTTTTCAGAATGTTTAGCTGTCTGCTCCGAAGGAAAACTTTTTGACATTGGTTTGCAATACATTAACTACTGGAAACAGCATGCTGAAACAGATGTTGGTCTAGATGAAAGAAGCAAAGAAATGAACAAAATTGAAAAAGACTTTCTATGGATTTGTGCTCTTCATTATCATGGACTCAAAGACTGTAAGCTTGCAGCAGATATGTATGCCAGGGGCAAGTTTTTCTCAGAATGTTTGGCTGTTTGCTTCGAAGGAAAAATTATTGACATTGGTTTGCAATACATCAATGACTGGAAAGAGCATGCCGGTACAGATGTTGGTCTTCTTGTAAGAAGCATGGAAATTAACAAAATTGAACAAGAGTTTCTAGAGAAATGTGCTATTCATTATTATGGGCTCCAAGATAAAAAATCCATGATGAAATTCGTAAAATCTTTTCGTTCCGTGGATTTGATGCGCAAATTTTTGAAGTCTTTAAGTTGCTTTGATGAGCTTCTGGTGTTAGAAGAAGAATCAGGGAACTTCATGGATGCTGCAAATATTGCAAGACTGAGAGGAGATATTTTTCTTGCTGTGGATTTGTTACAGAAGGCTGGATGTTTCAAGGAAGCATGTAATGTTACTCTCAACCATGTTATTTCCAACTCTCTCTGGTCACCTGGGAGCAAAGGCTGGCCCTTGAAGCAGTTTACTAAGAAGAAGGAGCTTCTTGAAAAAGCCAAGTCACTGGCTAAGAATGAGTCGAACCAATTCTATGAATTTGTTTGTACTGAAGCCGACATTTTGTCAAATGATCAGAGCGATTTATCGATCATCAATCAACAGTTAAATGCTTCTACGAGGCATCAGAGTATCAGCGGTGAAACATTATCTGTCAGAAAGATTCTGGATTTTCATCTGAAAACAGATTCCTCTAAATATGTGTGGGGGGATGAATTGGTTTTAGATCTAACATATTCAGAGGAGATAATTTGTAAAAACAGGGTTTCTGTTCAGAGTCTGGTCTATTTTTGGGACTGCTGGAAGGATAAGATCGTGAATGTGATTGAATATCTTGGATGTCTCAAAAGCCAGGACTTTAGTGACCATGGAAGTTACGGGGATTTCTGCTTGCATTACCTTGGTGTGTGGAAGCAACACAGTAATCTGGATACCGTCTATCTTTTGTTGAACTCTGATGCTGATTGGGTGCGAGGATTGGGCAATAGATATGCTTCATGGAGTTGGAAGTTGCCCTCTATCGATGTCCATCAGCTTGTCTCTGCTGGTAAGAATTATTGGAGTTCTGAGCTGCTTTCTGTTGGTATGAAGGTCTTGTACTATCTTGAAGCCCTTAATAAGCAGTCATCCACAAATTCCCCATCCGTGTTTTCCCAAGTACTGTGTCTTAATTGTATCAATGAGGTTGCAAAATTTCTTTTGAGTTCCAAACATCTGAACCTCAGCCACCATGATGCTGAGATACTACAGAAATTTGTTGACCGATCAACTGAGCATTTCTTTGACTCTATATTTCCTCTAGACTGGCGAGAATCACTGAAAATGAATATGATTACTTTGAAAGGAACTGAGTTTTATAGGAACATCATCAAAGAAGTTATTTTTAAGCATTTGAAGGACTCTCCATCTTATGGGCGAATTGGAAGCGTGTTGGTAATGATTCTTGGGTCTGGCAAACTGGGCAATGATGTATATGAGAGGGTTGCGAAATGGTTTGACGGAAATTCACTGGGGAAGGAACTTTTCGAGAGTCTCTCTTGGAATATGGGATCAGAATCTTGTCAGGGATCTGCATCATGCCATAACTTTGATGAATTGAAAGAATCTCATATTCAGAAATTCTATAAAGCTCTGGTAGATATTTATGGAGCCAACTGGAGGAAAGTGCACTATATAACACCCGCTAGTTTCTTGTATCTCATAGAGCGTCTTTTGATTTTGTTGTCCAGATTGAATGGCTATATTTTTACTACGAAGTCATCTTTTGTTGATTGGTTTATCTACCAGGAAGGGAGTACCAATCCAACTTGCAGCTCATCAACTGATGTTAAACAATCCTTTGGAGGTGTACTTGAATTTATTGGCACCGTTGTAAGGCAGTTCCTATACAATGGCAAGGAAGTGATGGAGTGGATTGGAAAATCTCATACAAATATCACGCACTACCACTCATTGGTGGTTTTGAGATTGGTTGTCATAATCTGTTTGCTTCATTTGAACTTCGGTGGGGATTCTCTAAATTTGCTTCTTGACCTTCTGGGTAGGAGCTACATCTGCAATAAGTTGCCACGGGAATTTTATGATGCCCTTCGCAGAAGACGAAACCGTAGCCTTCTGGATGTTATTGCTGAAGCATTTATAAAGATTGGCAATCCTCTTGTGCTTGCAAGTTTGGGAGATAATTGTCCGAAATTTGCCGGTCGAGATACAATTTTTGTAGACATGGTGACCAAAAGCAAGGAGGACATATTAGCAATCTTGTTTCCGGTAATTGAAGCCTCTGAAGGTCATGCTGGGGCTGCAAAAATGAAAGCTACAGATTTACAAAGGGAAGTACTGTCTCCAGACTGTCAAGAACAAGGGAAGAGTTCAAATGTTTCATCTTCTAATTCTGTTTCTGTGCAAGATCAGGAAATAAGTACATTGAAGGTAAAAGCGGGTGACCTGCCGGTGAATCTCGAACAATTCTGGAAAATATTTGAAGCATTAGAGTTTGAAGACCATGTGTTCAAATCCTCAACTATTAAGGTAAATGCCAAACTGTTTTCACACTGTCAGCTGTCTTCATTTTAATGTTCTGCACACATTTCCGCCAATGCCATTTTTGTTTGTTGATTTATTCTTTTGCGTATTTTTCAGGAGGATGTGAAGAAAAGTATTCAACTTTTATCTGCTGCAATGGATGGATGCTTTCAGAAAAACTCTTTTCATGGTGAAGATAAAAGCCGATGGGATGAAGCAGCAAGCATGCTTGATGATCTGAAACAACTTGATGGTGTGATCAGGTCAGTTGAAAAATGGAAGCTGATTTGCACAGTTCATGAATATATATTTTCAGAGTTATTGGTGGCAACTTATATTAGTTCTTGTTTTAGAAGGCAATCCCAATCTGCATTTGCTTACATTTTGTTGATGTATTATATTAGTGCTCACTATCACTCACTTTTCTACATATAATTTCTTCAGCGAGTGGAAACACGAGCACCTTTCCACGCTGGGAGAAATTTACAAGAGATTACAGTCAAGCAGACCAAAACTGGAACCTTTCTTGAATCAGCTATTTCAGCAATACACAATTGGTAAAGGCAACTCACTAGAGGCTGGAGTTGCATCAGCTGGAAAATTTGATGTGGGAAACACTGATGGCAATGCTGATGAGGAAAAGATGATACCTACGTCATCAACCAGTGCTTCTGAAGCCCAAGGCAGCAAGCAGTCAAAAACCTGAAGACAAGAGGGCCGGAACCAGCAAGTCCAAGAATAACAAAGAGAAGAAAGGTGGCAAGAAACACAAGTAGCCCTGTTTGGAGTATTGCTCTTTGCTGTATAGTTAATTAACTTGTGTCCTTTACTTAATATCGTGCAATTGAATTGGTATCTGTACTATCGTATGCACATTGATCATGGGCAATAAAGTGTCTCGTGTCTTTTAGGTTAAGCGAGCATAATTGATGAATTATATTGGTGCAGCAAGTAAAACTCTCACTTTCTTCAGTTCTCGACGTGCCTTGCCCTGAACTTTCTTGCTCTGAACTTTGTGATTTTGTGTTGCAAAAAAAAATTATACGTGACCTTACCTACAATTAAAAATCCAACATAGGAAATAAGGTCCCAGTCACTAGGGAGATTCAAACCCTCTAAACTCCACTATAAAGATAACATGATGAGGTGCCAACCAATCCGACTAACTATAATTAGCTCAACGCGTCTTATTCTGACTTTTGTGACTTCATGTTACCAAAAAATTATATTGGCCTCCAATTAAAATTCAACACAAAAAATAAGTTTTCACAGTCACTAAGCAGATTCAAACCCTCTTAACTCTACTGCAAAGATAAGATGATGAGGCGTAGGCCAACCCGAGTAATTATAATTAAAAAATAGAAAATTAGAAATTATTTATTTGTTTTTATTTTGGATAAATATAGTACTCCAGGCCTTGGTACCAAAGCCTCTTGGATTTCCCAAACCTCCCAACCTTGACGGTTGAAATATAATGGAAAAAATAATCTTTTTAGAATAAAAGTGGAATATTTAAAATATAAAGAAATGAAATAAGAAGACCTTGGGTCAAAGATATTTTTCATTTTATAAATTTTTTTAGTACAATATCTAAACAACTTTCTGTGTCAAACTTTTCTTTAATTATTATTTTTTTTTTGAAAGACTAATTACTTCTTTATGGAAAGTATTATTAGCCATTGAGTTTCACAAATAAATGTGAATATTGCCTCTCTCATTTTGTAACAGTTGTAGGAAAATGCTGCCACGTTGTTTGAATTGACACTTGCCAAAGTACTTGATCATAATCGTCCTCAACATCAACAAGCCACACATGATCTTAAAAACAATAATAATAATAAAATAAAATAAAAGTCACATTCATTTTCAATCCTTCCAAGGTAAACGTTCAGCCTTCTGTGTGGAGAAATGAAAGCAAATTAATGGGATTTCAAAAGCAAGCAGAAATAATGTAAACAAACGAACATATTTGTTTACATTCATCCGTCTGTATTTTAATGAGCCCTTTTTCTTTTGTACTATGCCACTTGCTTTAACTTCATTTTGTGTTGAACACGTAAGGTACTTTTTTTTTTTTTTGAAATTATCTACCGTTCACTTTTTTTTTTAATTTTTTAAAAATATATAATTCTTTTTTTTTTTTAGTTATAATCCACCTAAAGTTACATTTCTTTTCACATTTTCAATTCCATTTGGAGACCGTTAAGAAAACTAATGGAATATTATGTAAATAACTTTTTTACCCTCAAATATAAAAGATAAATTATCCTCCAACCACTTTTTTCTCGTATTTTTTCAAAAATACACAATACTTAATATTTTTTTTACTGAACTTCACTTGAAATTATATTATTTTGCACCTTTTCACCACTGTGTCATTGTAAAATGGTAATTTTACCCTTATGATGTCAGCAAAGTTCTAACAGTGTTATAACGAAAGTGAACCTATGAAAAAAATGTCAACTTCAGGTGGAGCGCTGCAAAAAAAAAAATATTTATGTATTTTAGAAAAATGATAAAAAAAAGAGTGGACGGTGGATAAAAAAAGGGTGGACGGTGGATAATTTTTTTTTTTTTCTTTTCAAAAAGTTATTTTAAGGATTGAAAGGGTGATTTGGAAGTGGGTTTTTAGCAATGTGATTTTTATTTTTTATTATATAGATAGAGAAGAAATGATGGAAAGTGGAGCTAGTGGAGCTACTTCTCAATGATTATGATTTCACTTAGGAGAGTTTAATGGTCTAAATTTATTGGATTTTGTCAAATTTAAGTTCAATCTATTATATATTAGATTTTATATTTTGGATTTAATCCAACCCATTCATTGATTGAAATCTAATATATTCCAAACTAACAAAAAGTCAAATCCAATTTAATCCGATACGATCAATCCAATTAAAAGAAAAATTTACAAATAAAAATCACCGATTGCTCTTGAGAGTGTTAATTAACAAAAATTAAAAAAAATAAATAAATCAACTCCTTTAATATTTTACGATTCATTATTATATGGCTTTAAAAAAAAGACAATTAAAATTTAAATATTGAAAGCAAACATTAGCTGCGGCTTGCAGTTTGTCCTCTACATTATTATTGTATATTTATTGTAACACCTTAAATTCACTCAAGAATCTCAAGAGGAATTTGGAAGGAAACCTTTTAACATTAGATCTTTATTATTATTCCCAAAAGAAAATCAATAATGTCCATATTCGAACATAGTCTCTAAAACAATAAATATAACAATAATCCTCCAATTATAAATTCAACTCTAAAATGATAACCAAAGTAGTAATAATTTTTCATCACAAAAACACCCAAAGTTTTCAACTAACAATTCATCTTCTCTAAACCGAAAAGCCCATATCTCTAAAATCAATCTGTAAAATGTTGGAGACAAGGGGTGAGCCGTTAAATCGGTAGTCAAACTCATGCATAAGGTTACTAATAACAATAAAGCACATAATAATCATTATGAAGTGACCTCTCATATAATTTTTCTGAATTATGGATTTTCACTCTTTGCCGCCTTAATTTTGTCAACCAAGGTAGGTTGAACTCTTAAATGAGATAAGACCTCAATTATATGGAGAAAGGGATATTATCAATTTACTACCAAAGTTTTACTGACATATCATGTCAGTACCAAGGTTTGCCGAAAAGTGCATTTTACTACCAAAGTTTTTCGCGGTTATCATTTTACTACCAATCCGTTAACAAAACGTTAGTGCTCAACGGAAATTATGTTAAAAGACGATTCTGCCCCCGGGAACGTAAAAGACAATTTTACCCATTGAAAAGAAAGAAAACTACAGAAGCAAAAATTACAAGAAATGCCCAAGAAAATAGCCGTTAGAACCAAAAACGGCTATTTTCTTGGCTTATAAAAGCTAGAATTTACAGGCTTACAAACATATTAGCAAACTATTTCATCAACACCAGTAGCCTCACAGTCATAATCAACACAGTAGCCTTATAAACACACTAGCAAACCCATTTGAAACACCCCAGCAACCTCACTTGAATACTAACAACCTCATCTCAGCAGCAACAATCTTATTTCAAACACACTAGCAACCTCACTTAATCACTAACAACCCTATTTCAAACACACCAGTGGCCGCATTTCAACCCTAACAACCCTATATCAACAGCAGCCTGATACTAAACACCAGCAACCCCATAGTAAACACCTGCAACCTCACACCAAAAGTACTGAAATTTAAACACTTTTGTCATACAAAAACAACAAGAATAAGGCAAAACAAATACTTGAATTCATTGAAAACACAATATCCACCTCTTTCTTATCTTCAGTCAAAACCAAATAATTTTTCACCCTTCACACATATAAATTCAAACAGAAAAATGGCCTCCAGCAGCCACACAAGCATTAGTCCTAGGGCTCGAGCTAAGAAACCTACAGAAGTAACCTGCAATCCTAAATATTGCAACTGTGGAGTACATGCATGTGCTTTGGTGTCTACTACGTCAGAAAATCCTAACAAATTATTTTGGATATGCAGGTATAAAAAGTGTAATTTTTGGCAATGGGCAGCAAAAGAAGATTTAGAAATGCATAACAGCACATCTAGTTATGGCTTGAACCTAAATGAAGATGTACTGAAGATGAATGAAAGACTACGATGCATTGAAGCGAAGCTAAAATTGGTCATAGTTTTTATTTGTGGCCTCTTGATAGGCTTATTTATGAGAAAGTAATGTAATAGAAGTAATTTAATATGTAAGCAAAGTCAAAATTAATCTAAAGTACTTCCATTATCAATGGTGAAAAATAAGAGTTTGTGCCTGAAATGCGTATTCGCAGAACTGTCAGTTTGTGAATTCAAAAAACACCACAGCAGCCTAATGCACTAATAATAGTTTGTGCATTTAAAACACCACAGCAGCCTAATGCACTAATAATAATTTGTGCATTTAAAAAAACCACCACAGTAGCCTAATGCACTAGTGACAGTTTGTGCATTTCAGATACATAATATCCTAACAATAACACTCTGCTAACCATCCATGAGCTGTGAAGCTTGTGAGCCTTGAGTTGGATTTGGAGAAAGATTGTCAGCTTCATATCGGCCTGCACAAATATATATATAACTTCAGTATCTATGAAGTATTCACAAAATTATAACAATATCAAAAAACACCACAGTACCTCTTCTTGCTCTGCTACCTCGACCTCTACCTCTAGATGCCATTCTTCTTCCTCAGTCACCTCCTCTTACTCTGCTACCTTGACCCCTGTTACCTCCTCTTCCCCTACTATGCGTAAACCTCTCGTTTGGACTACTTACAGCCTATTTAAATTGAAATATATAAATATAAAAAAATTATGCAAAACTACAACAAACTAAAAATTATTCCATATTCAAACCAACATTTACCATTCTTTTTCTTCTCTTCGAAGTATTTTCTGCATTAGAACTTTCTCCCGACCCACTGAGACCCTATTTAAAATTACATATTCAACAAAAATTAATAAAGAATTAAGCTCAGTATACACAAAAATAATTTTTGAAGTAATACATTGATACCTGATTCTGAGCTCTTATTTGTCTTGCTACTGATGGCCTCAATGTGCACTTTCGGACATTGTGGTTCATCCCACCGCAAAAAGAGTAGCAAACATAGAATGATCTATTTTTTTTCACTGGCTCAGTGGCTGCCCTCTTCCTTGACTTCTTCGGCCTTTCAATCTTCTTAGTAATCTCAGGTAGAGAAAGTTTTGGTCTATCACACGGGTCCCAAGTAACCTTATCAGGAATTGGCTTAAACATCACAGAATAAGTGTTCAAATATGCTTGTTTCGTGAAGTATTTTGGCAAGTACTCTTCTGTTGTGTGTCTTGCATGACTAATTGCAGCCATAGCATGAGCACAAGGGAGTCCAGATAGTTCCCAATGACCACAGTCACAGGACCTGCTCACCAGATCAATGATGAACCTCCTCGTTGGATAATAACTCTTGTCTTTAACCTGAGAGCAATAGCACAATAATTAAAAGCATATAGGGAAAAATAATGTCACGTAGCAGGGATTGTATCACCCTACCAAGTTCTAAACCAGGACGTAGGGTTGGCAACACACTGACTTTAAATACTGGCACTTGTAATGAGTCATGTGCCGTGAACATAATCCGCAACATTGCATCAGTATCTACAATAACTTCCACATTATTCCTTGGGCTGGTGACAAGTAATTACACACTTTTAGGAGTGGTTAACCCGTCTTCACTTGTAATCTTCACCACCTCATTCTTCAGCTGCAGCAGACTGCATTCATCTAGTTCAATCAACCTTTTACAATGGTTCTTGCCTTTGTAGATTATATGTAGTTGTATTGGTAACATGATCTGCAAAAAGCAACCAGTGAACAAAAATTGGTAATGTTAATTCTAGTAATATGAACATAACACAATTCACAACTTAATTATAAAAAGCAAACAATAACAGAAATTCGTATACTGGTAACAAGATCCACAAAAAATAAGGAAAAATTCTCAAAGCTAGATCTCCAACAATAACAGAATTAACAAAAAATAAACAAAATTAACAAAATTCTAATGTCAGTACCATGGACAACGATAAAGAACACATTAACAAAAAATTATGCTAGAAAATTAATATTATAATCTATGAAATTCAAGTAATATTCACAACAAAAAACAATAACAATTTAATTAACGAAAAAATTAATGAACAATAAGTGAATAAAAGGCAAAGTCAGCAACTCACAGTTGAGAGCGCAAACGCTAGTGGAGTCGGCCGTCACTCAGCTGCGAGGGAGACAAATCGGAGACGGAGGTTTCACAGTGGAGTCGACCGTCACTCAGCAACGATGAAGAGAGATCGGAGACGGAGGTTTCATAATGAGAGAGGGGGCCGGTCGATTTTGTTCTTAAATATTCTGTCAAAACGCTGCGTTTTGCTTTAACTCAAAATGTCTTTAATGCCCTTATATCCGAAAATGTCTTTTATGCCCTTATTACATCAGCAACACATCATCAATTTTTTAACGTTGTTAACGGATTGGTAGTAAAATGATAACCGCGAAAAACTTTGGTAGTAAAATGCACTTTTCGGCAAACCTTGGTACTGACATGATATGTCAGTAAAACTTTGGTAGTAAATTGATAATATCCCTATGGAGAAATGAAAACAAATTAATGGGATTTCAAAAGCAAGTAGAAATAATGTAAATAAGAGAACATTCATCCTTCTATATTTTAAAGAGCCTTTTTTCTTTTGTACTACACTACTTGCTTTAACTTCATTTTGTGCTAACCACTGGCCCCCTGTACTCACAATTGTGAGGGCAACGGTTCGAGCCCCCGCGATGCATTTAGGGGCTTATTTCATTCCTTAATTATGGTATAAAATTAAGTGAATGCAGTCTTCTCCCTTTTGAAATGTGAGTGGAGTAGACATCCCTCGAATATTTGAGAGGGTAAAATCTGGGCTGTGCTATATAAGAATTAATGTCAACTAATCCCGGTAATTGTCTGATTGTAAATATCAATTGTAAATCTCATATAATATGAGTTATAACCTAAGCATTAGTCTCATGTAATTCCAAAAAAAAAAAAAACTTCATTTTGTGCTTAACAGTTAAGGTACTTTTTTTTTTTTCTTTTCAAAAAGTTTTTTAAGGATTTAAAGGGTGATTTTGAAGTGGGTTTTTAGCAATGTGATTGTTATTTTTTATTATACAGATAGAGAAGAAATGATGGAAGGTGAAGCTAGTAGAGGTACTTCTCAATGATTATGATTTCATTTAGGAGCGTTTAATGGTTCAAATTTATTGGATTTTGTCAAATTTAAGTTAAATCTATTATATATTAGATTTTATATTTTGGAGTTAGTCCAACCCATTCAATGATTGAGATCTAATATGTTCCAAACTAATAAAAAGTCAAATCCAATTTAATCTTATCTAATCAATCTAATTAAAGAAAAATTACAAATAAAAATCATCAATTTCTCTCGAGAGTTTTAATTAACAAAAATTAAAAAAAATAAAATAAGATATCAACTCCTTTAATATTTCACAATTCATGTATTTTATTATTACATGGCTCAAAAAAAGAAAAGAAAAGAAAACAATTAAAATTTGAATATTGAAAGCAAACATTGGTTGTGGCTTGCAGTTTATCCTCTGCATTATTATTGTATATTTGTAGCCATACAAAATTAGTTGTTATTTTTTTTAGGAAAATTAGTTTTTATTTTTTTACCAAGTTAAATATAAAAGTGACATGTAACTTTTGTAAAAGTTAAAGGTAAATGCTCATTCAGCCTTATTTTGAGTTAAGTGTCCGTTTAAGTCCCTAAATTTTAGAAATACTTTAAAACACTCTTGTTGTTAAATATATTACCGTTCTACCCATTTTTTTTCTTTTTTTTTACAATAATGCGCTTCAACAATATTCCAGCCTTCTTTGACAGTATTCATGAAAAAAAAATGGTAATTCATTAAATTAGCTTAAAAGTAACATAAAAATTTCTACAGGTTTTTACATTATTAATATTAATAACATAAATATTAATAACATAAAACACTCTATAAAATTCATAATACTTATGAATAAATTGTAAATAATAAAGAGTGGTCTAATTGAATATATAATGATTTACAAATTTATAGTGCGTTCACTAAACATGAATCAAAATTAGTTGGAAACATAATGAGTAATAATTAAAATAGATAGAATCGAAATGAGGAATTGGAATCATAATAATTTATTTACTTGAACTGCAAGAATCGTAATTATAATGAGCTGTATTACCATTTATGTGTTTACTTTATCTTAAAATTAAAATAAGAATGAGTTAAGTTGTAACAAATTACTATAAAATCCTTAATTAATTTTTATCCAATGATTATTTTATATTTTAATTATTATTATTATTATTCAAAATTAATTAATAATAATAATTATTATTATTCTTTAATTATTATTATTAACAATTTAACGAAAAATATTATTAATTATTGTTAATAGATTAATTAATTATAATAATTTTTATTCTTGTTAATAATAATAATAATCTATTTAAAAATTATAATTATAATTCATTTAATAATTATTATATTTTTTAATTAAATGGAGGGTATTTTGGGAATTTCAAATTATAGGGGCGAATTGATACTCTATGTATTTCAATGAAATAAATCAGAGTGTAAGGGGGCTTAACGAAATTTTACAATACAAAAAGTTTTATAATACTTATAAATATATTGTAAATAACATAAAGTATAGATGGTTAAATGAAATTTTACAAGGTAGCTGTAAGTTAGGCGGACCCTTAATTTTGATTGGATTATGTTGGATCTTGGACAATGCTAATTCCACTGATATTGTATTTTCTTGGTCTGTTGAGGACAATACATAATTAATAAATGAATTGACACAATACGATATGAGTAATAATCTTGTCATAGTATCCCTGTTAGACTACTTCAACACATTTACTGTTTATGAAATGAATATTAATTAATATATGATAATATTATTGAAAAAAACAACTTATATGTATACTTAACAAATATAAATTATTCGTGTCGTAATCGTATTGCGTTGTAAATTTATATTCATGTGATGATAACCCATTTATGATCTACATAAGAATAATATTGGTATATCACTCATATTTTAAATTAATTATCATTATGTTTTTATGAAATGTGTTAAACGTGTAAACATGATTAATAAGCAAGTTATATCCATGTTATAATATAATTAATAAATGAATCATATTCGTGTTAGATTAAATTTGACACAACACAAATAAAAAAGGGACAAAAACACAACATGATAATATGAATCAATACCCTTAATAACATGCATCACCCCTAATCGTGGTAACATGAGAAGTTGTTGAGGAGGAGAGTGGGAAACTAGGCTACCATGAAAAAATTGTGTTTTTTTTTCTTTTTTTTTGACACTTTTTCGACAAAATTTTCTTTTATACATTAATTTTTATTACATTTCAAGCAAGGGCAATAACATTTCGCAAAAAGCATTATGCAAATAATAATACTGTCCAAACTTAAAACATTGCAACGGAAACTAGGATTTTTTTTTTCAAAAAAATATTTATTTAACATACCTAAATGGTAGCTTAGCCATTGATACAAAACCCTGTAAAGTTTCCAAAAGTCTCTTGACTTGACATCTAGGGGAAATAATATTCAAAAAGTAAAGTATTCTTCCTTTTGAGAATAAAGTAATTAAACATAAATGAAATCAAATGAGAAGACCATGAGTCAACTGTATTTCCATTTTTTTTTAAATTTTCTTTTAGTACAATGTACAGAATCTGAAAACAACTTTCTTTGTCAAAGATTTCTTTAATTGCTTCTTTATATGAAGCATTATTAAGCATTGGGTTTCCCAAAAAAATGTGTCTACTGCCTTTACCTCTCTCATTTGGTAACAGTCTTTGTAAAACGAAGCAGCATTGTTGAATTTACACTTGCCAAAAATACTTGATCATAATATTCCTCGTCATCAACTAAGCTATATTATCTTTGAAAATTGAAGAAAAAATGAGAGCTGCATTTATTTTCATTCTTTCCAAGGTGAAATTTCATCCTTTAATGGAGAAGTGACGAATTAATTTGACTTTCAAAGCAAGTAGAAATAATTGACAAATAAGTTTGAAAAAAAAAAGGCAAGAAAATGAAAAGACTGAAAGAGTAGAGGCCCTTTTCCAGTCCATTTTGCTACAGTGTTCTAAGCAAGCAACTTCACTCTGAAAGCTTTTTTCTTTTGTTTTTCCTTTTATTAAGGTTTCTTCTGTTTGTTATATTATGATTTTCAAGAGCCTGTTTTCTTTTGTACTATCTCACTTGCTTTCTTGTGACGTTACTTCATTTTGTTTTAACACGTAGGGTATTTTTTTTTTTCATTTTAAGAAAGTTATTTTGAGGATATAAGGGTGATTTTGAAGTGGGTTTTTAACATTGTCATTGTTATTTTGATTACACAGAGAGAGAGGAAATGATGGAAGGTGAAGCTAGCAGCAGCAGGAGGAAGAAGACAGCAGTTCCCAATGATTATGGCTTCATTGATACTGTATTTTCTTGGTCTCTTGAGGACATTTTAAATGAAAATCTTTACAAGGAAAAGGTTTGTTTTCTTCTCCATTTTCATCCTCATTTAACAGTCTTCTGAAAATTTTTTCATATGGATTCTTGATGTTATTGAAGGTTTGCCCATGCTACTGTAGTCTGTACATTTGTACAAAATTGCTCTTTGGGAATTGGGACTTGGATTCTTTCTCAATTTGACCATTTACTTATGTGACTACATGACAAAAATTGAATAAATCTTGACCTCTTGCTGTAATAATGATACAGGTGTTTTAACATCCTTTAAAGTTTAGAGCATTTTGAAAGAAATCTATTTTTTTTTTTTAAAAAAAAAGAAATGGATTGAGGAAGGGGTAAAACTCCAATCAATTTTTTAACTCGCTGCTTCTCCCAGAATTTGAATTTGGGTGGCGAGTTAAATAAAGTTGTTTTAAGATGTGGTCATGCTTCTTGAGTTAGTAGTTTGTTTGATATTTGTTAGTATGTCTTAACATTTCCCTTTCAATAATATTGTTCTGTATGCTTTTATGGTGATGGGACAAAAATATTTCGCCTATATTAAGGATGTAGAACTAATTTTGAGTGTAGAGGAAGGCAGGAGGATATAACCTTTTATCAGAATTACTATCAGAACATCTAAGAATGAAGTTGATTGCTTATTAAGTTTTTTGGATGCTTTTGCATCAAGTTTCTTGAGGTTAGTTATTTCCTATTGACAAAGTTACCTTCAGTGATTGTGGCATGAAGACTATAGATTACTTATGCAAATTTCTGTGATTCTTCCATGTGGCTGTTGCAGTACATGCACATTTACATCTCTAGTCCTTTTATCTGCACGACTATAAACATCCACTTACATTTTCTGTCTCTGATTTTCGGTACATTTTAAACCTAAGATCCTTTGTGCTGTTCTCTTCATTTTATGTTTCTGTTAGTTGGTTTTGTCTTATTATTCAATTGTACACTAACTGTTACTTCGTTCCTTTTAGGTGAAACAAATTCCATTATCGTTTCAGTCTGTCAGTCAGTATTTTGAATCATTTGTTTTCCCCTTGCTGGAAGAAACACGAGCACAACTATTCTCAACCATGGAAAAAGTTTCAAAAGCACCTTTCGCTGAAGTGGTTGCTCTTGAGGATTCCAAGCCATATGGAGCAATGTTGTATGATGTTAAGGTTGATTGCTGGAGGAACAGATTCAGTAATCCTGGCAAAGAGCCTTACAAAACACTGCCAGGGGATATTTTAGTTCTAGCTGATGCTAAGCCTGAAACTGCTTCTGATTTGCAGAGGGTGGGGAGGATGTGGACTTTTGTATCAGTCACTAAAATAACAGAGGATGAGAATGAAATTGATACTGGTTCCACTTATTTTAAAGTCAAAACCTCAAAAGAAATCCAAATTGATCGTGCAAAAAAATCACTATTTGTGATTTTCTTGACAAATATAACTTCAAACAGAAGAATATGGAAGACCTTACATAGGAATCGAAATTTGAAGATTATCAAGGAAATTTTACGCACTGATTCTGGGGTAAGTGTTTTGGAGATGATCTTTTTTATTATGATTTTTCTTTATGTCATGTTGTTAGATTACATCCATTAGTATGGATTGTCCTATATTTGTATGAAGGAATGCACAATGAAAATTGAATTTAATGTAGTATCAAAGTAGAATTCCAGCACACTGACTTTTAGGATCATTGAATATACTAATGCTTCTGACGTAACTGTTGGCTGATTGTTAAACTTTCATCTTGAGTGTCAGGTTGACGAAAATTGTGAACTCTGTTCCATGCAAAGTGAGGACATCTGGAATGAGATATTTGGTCCTAGATTATCTTCTACCCTGAATGATTCACAAGAAGAGGCTGTCTTATCTTGTCTTCGTCATATGCATTGTGACCACAAGACCACTGTTGAACTCATATGGGGCCCACCAGGGACAGGGAAAACTAAAACTGTCAGTGTGCTGCTCATTGCCCTCTTAAAAATGAATTGCAGAACCCTTATTTGCAGCCCAACAAATGTTGCCATTGTGGAAGTTGCCTCTCGTGTTGTCAAGCTGGTGAAAGAATCAGTAGAAGGAGATCCTGGAAGAGACATTCTGTTTTTCCCACTGGGAGAGATTCTCTTATTTGGAAATAATGAGCGTTTAAAAGTTGATTCTGGAGTTGAGGAGATATATTTGGACTATCGTGTTAAGAGGCTTGCTGATTGCTTTGCACCTCTTACTGGTTGGAGACATTGCTTTGCTTCCATGATAGATTTTCTTGACGATTGTGTTCCTCAATATCATATTTATATGGAAAATGAATCGATGAAGCAGAGTGAAGATATTAATGGAAACGAAATCAAAGAGAAAGAATGCAGGAAGGATGCTGAAGTGAGCAAGGTAGAGATCAAAACATTTCTTGAGTTTGTGAGAGAAAGATTTAAGTGTACTGCAGCTCCACTTAGGAGTTGCATTTTTAACTTAGGTACTCATTTACCCAAATCTTACATTGGGGAAGATAATTTTCAAGTCCTGGGAACTGTTATAAGTTTTCTTGATTCTTTTGAAACCTTGTTGTTTCAAGACAATATGGGTTCTGAAGATCTTGAGGAACTTTTTTCACATTCAGTAGATGAAGATTTCTCTCAGTCAATTGTGGATATAAAATACACGTTGCACGAGAGTAGAAGCAAATGTCATTCAGTTTTAAGAGAACTCTGGAATTCTTTTAAAGAACTTAACCTTCCAAGTGCTATGAACATGGGATTACTTAAGGATTTCTGTTTTACAAAGGCTTCCTTAATTTTTTGCACTGCATCTAGTTCATATAAGCTGCATTCAGTGGCAATGGAACAGCTGAAGTTTCTGGTCATTGATGAAGCTGCACAGTTGAAGGAGAGTGAGTCTGCCATACCTTTACAACTCCCATGTATACAGCATGCTATTCTTGTTGGTGATGAGTGCCAATTACCAGCGATGGTCGAAAGCAGTGTAAGTTATTGTTATTTGGACATCTTAATTGAAGTTGAGCTGGAGTATGTAAATTTCTATACATATGATGTTCACTTCTTTATTTATTTATTTGTTTCTTTTTATTTTAATTTTTACCTTTCTTTTCAGGTTTCTGGTGAAGCTTATTTTGGTAGAAGTTTATTTGAGAGGTTAAGCTATTTGGGTCACTCAAAACACCTGCTAAGTATGCAGTACAGAATGCATCCATCAATTAGCTTCTTCCCAAACTCATATTTCTATGAAAACAAGATTCTTGATGCCCCTACTGTTAGGAAAAGAAGCTATGAAAAACAATTTTTGCCTGGGCCAATGTATGGTCCATATGCTTTCATCAATGTATTTGGCGGAAGAGAAGAGTTCATTGAGCACAGCTGTAGAAATATGGTTGAGGTATCTGTAGTGATGAAAATTCTGCTGAACTTGTACAAAGGTATGTCTCGTTGGAGACTCATTTTTGTATCCATCTAAATATTTCAGTATCCCTGTAGAGCTTGTGCTTATTTAACCTTTGATGCTGCCCTTTGAAAAACAAGATCTAATATCCATCTTATTAACACATTCTACTACTATGATTGTTTATTCCATCCTCTTACACTATTTTCCATTTAGGACGGTATTAGGTGTACGCTGAATTCATATTATTTCTGTTAAACATGATTGAAGAAAAAGAGGAGGGTAATTAGATGCAGTGGTGCAATTAAGAGGTTGGACATTGTAATGATGATACAATTGAAAAAGTGTGTGTTCTGACTATACTACTGGGAAGAGATATCCTGTCATCCCAACAAAATATGCGTCTTTTAGCTTTCCTTAGGCGTAATAATATAAGTAATTTGTGCTCTGATCGATTAAAAAATGCCTAACAATGAACCATGAACCAGAAGAGAAGAGCTTGCCCCATCCAGAGTAAATATTTCATAGTAGCCTGTAATCCTTTTTTTCTTTTGATAACAATGAACTGTTGATACTAATAACTCTTTTTTTTTTTATATCCTTTTAATCCTTAACTGGCAGCTTGGGTTGAGTCAAAAGAGAAACTCAGCATTGGAATAGTGTCTCCCTACAGTGCACAAGTAATTGCAATTCAAGAAAAACTTGGAAGTAAATATGAGAAAAGTGCTGGCTTTGCTGTGAAAGTGACGTCGATTGATGGTTTCCAAGGAGGAGAAGAGGACATTATAATAATTTCAACTGTAAGATCTAACAATGCTGGATCAATTGGTTTCACGTCCAGTCCTCAGCGAATTAACGTTGCTCTTACAAGGGCTAGGTAATATGCAATATCTTTAGAATACTCCATATTTGGTTTATTTTTATCTACTATGGAGAAATACTTCTGTCCATTTGACTCTTGTTAGGCACTGTCTTTGGATTTTGGGGAGAGAAAGGACTTTAACTCGTAGTGAATCTGTTTGGAAAACCTTACTTGATGATGCTAAGGCTCGTCAATGTTTCTTTAATGTTGATGAGGATAAGGATTTGGCCAAAGCAATATTAGAAGTGAAGAAAGAGCTTGATGAATTAGATGAACTGCTTAATCCGGGAAGTATACTTTTCAGAAGTGAAAGGTGGAAGGTATTTAATTTTAGTCTGCATAATTTTTTTACTAAAATCAGTGTTTCTGTTCTAGCTTGTTACTAATTCTCTTCTCCTTTCCTCAGGTTAATTTTAGTGATAACTTTTTGAAATCTTTTAAAAAGCTGACTTCAGACCAGACCAAAAAGTCGGTTATCAACCTTCTACTGAAACTTTCTGGCGGCTGGCGACCTAAGAGGAGGAATGTGGACTCAGTCTGTGCAAGTTCTTCACACATCATTAAGCAATTCAAGGTTGAAGGATTCTACATTATTAGCACAATTGACATTGCCAAGGATGTCAAGGAATCTCAATACATCCAAGTTTTGAAAGTTTGGGATATATTGCCTTTGGAGGATGTCCAAAAATTGGTGACACGTCTGGATAATATATTTGTCAAGTACACTGATGAATTTATTAATCTATGTAAAGAGAAATGTTTTGACGGGTATGTCTATCTTGTAAACTCTGTCAGATATGAATCAATTTTATAATGCCTAAACTCCAGCTGCATTGATTGGACTGGAAGAAGTGTGATTGCTTATTCATGTTTCGTTGAAAATTCGTTTTGATTATTTTGGATTGTTTCTTTATACCCAGGAATTTGGAGGTTCCAAAGACTTGGGCAGTCACTTCAAATATTGTCCGGTTCAAGAATCTTGCTGACAATGAAAGTGGGAGTGACTTGAGTGGAGCTGCGTTTGATTGTAGAAGTTATGTTGAGAATTCGAATGTGACTGATAGTCTGTTGTTGATGAAGTTCTACCCCTTATCATCAGGTATAGTGAGCCACCTCCTATCCGACCGAGATGGTAGAGAATTGGATCTTCCATTTGAAGTGACGGATGAACAATTGGAGATGATCCTTTTTCCTAGAAGCACCTTTATACTTGGTCGGTCAGGTACAGGGAAAACTACTATTCTGACAATGAAATTGTTTCAAAATGAAAAACATCACCATATGGCAAAGGAACAATTCTATGGAGTAAATAATGGTTTAACTCTGCATACTAGCCGGGAAGTTGAGGCTGTAGAGGGTCTTGGGGGAACTGAAAGGTACATCTTGCACCAACTTTTTGTGACCGTCAGTCCTAAACTATGTTTTGCTGTAAAGCAACATATATCTCACATGAAAAGGTGCGTGTTTTAATGAAATTGTTGTTAAGCTTTTCTTTAATTTGTTTTTTTAAAAAAAAAAACTTTTCACCTTAAATCTTGAAATGATGAATTTGCTTGGTTTGAATAAGTTAGGTTCTACATGAATGACTCTTCCTCTCTTCTTCTCTGTTGTGGAAATTAGAAATTTAAAACTTCTTAAAGTCAAATACATTCTTTAATTCTAAAATTTTATCGTCAAACATTTTCTGTAGTAATAACTTCTAATGATTCCATAACAGCCTTTAAGTCCTCCCTCTTTTTCTGTGTGAAAATTGCTGGTTGCATTTTCTCTTTCAGAGTACAATGAATGACTGATGGGATTAACTCATTAGCTTAAGCTTTAATGGATTTCATGCATCTTCTCCTTTTTATTTATCATGTTCAAATTAGAAAAGAATTCAAATTGTCCGTGCTTTTTTGTTAGTGCCTAACTAAAACATTGAATTAATAAAACTGAACTATTACTGAGTATTCAAAGCTTTAGGCTTCTTAGTTCATAGCATATTTCAATGCATCATTTTGTTGGAATAGCTTTTTGTCCCAATGAGCATGGAAATGGAGTTTTACTTTTGAATATTGATGATCCATTCCACTTCTGAATCTGAACTGCAGTTTTTGGTCTCAAATCCTTGTTTAAGAGTATCTTAACATTCTATTGGCAATGGGCCTTGCTTTCTGGAGTTTGATTTTGATTGATATGATAAACTCAGAGAATTTTGAGCAAAAGTTGTTTTTCTCTTGGAGGAGAATTCCCATTATATACTATGAATACAAGCTTATGTTTAGCCCTAAACATAGCTAAACTACCATATACAGAACTATCTAAATTAGCCTACAGCTAGTATATCCTAAATAAGGAAAACATAAAAGATTTACAATCATAAAGATAATTGTTACAGCTGTACAGGCCTAGAATCTGCCATAGAATCTGCTAATTCCTTTGACATCCCCCCTCAAATTGATGCTGGTAAATCTACAAGCATCAATTTGCTAACAAGAAAGTTATGTCGCTGACGTGTCATGGATTTGGTGAAGATATCCGCAATCTGTAGAGTAGTGGAGATATGCGGGAGGGTGATAACTTGGCGGTCATAGGCCTCTCGAATAGAGTGGCAGTCAACCTCTATGTGTTTCGTGCGCTCGTGGTAGACAGGGTTGGCTGCAATTTGGATGGCACTAGTGTTGTCAGCATGTAGGGGAGTAGGTTGATGTTGTGAGAAACCAAGCTCTGTTAAGAGACCACGCAACCAAATGATCTCGGAGCAGGCTGCAGACATGGAGCGATATTCTGCCTCAGTGGATGATTTGGAGACTGAGTCTTGCTTTTTGCATTTCCAAGAGATAAGGGCATCACCAAGAAACATGCACCATCCCATAGTAGATTTTCTCGTGTCCGGGCAGCCAGCCCAATCTGCGTCACTGTAGGCTTGTAGTTGGGGTGAAGAACCAGTAGGGAAGAATAAACCGCGGCTAGGAGTGCCAAGAATATATCTAATGATGCGGCGGACTGCGGATAGGTGGAGATGTCGAGGGGCTTGCATGAACTTGCTGACAGTGTGGACAGCATAAGAGATATCTGGGCGGGTGATAGTTAGATAGATAAGACTACCAACCAGCTTTCGATATAAAGTAGGATCTTGAAGTAGTTCCCCTTCGTCTCGTCGATATTTCACATTAAGTTCCATTGGGGTGTCAACAGAATTTGTGTCCATAAGTCCAGCTAATTGAATTAAATCCTGAATATACTTGTGCTGATGCAAGAAGATACCTTGAGTCCGATGATGCACCTCTAACCCCAAAAAATAGGTGAGTTGACCGAGGTCTTTCATGCGAAAAGTGGAGTGCAACAAATTCTGAAGTTTAGAAATTGCCTCCATATCAGAACCAGTGATAACGATGTCGTCCACATAAACAAGGAGAACAACGATGCCCTTAGATGTCTGTTGAAAAAAAAGGGAGGAGTCATACTGACTTTGAGTGAATGAAAAACCGAAAAGAGTTGATCGAAACTTCTCAAACCATACTCGCGGTGCCTGCTTCAACCCATACAAAGAACGTTTTAGTTTGCAAACATCATTAGGTGAGGAAGTAGTCATACCGTAGGGAAGTTTCATGTAAATTTCCTCCTTGAGATCACCATGTAGGAAAGCGTTCTTTACATCCATTTGATGTAAAGACCATGATTGTGATGCAGCATGAGCTAATATTGTTCGAACAATGGTCATTTTGGCTACCGGTGCGAAGGTCTCATCGTAGTCTAGGCCATATTCTTGCTTGTTGCCAAGAGCCACCAACCGAGCCTTGTAACGATCTATGGATCCATTAGAACGCAGCTTGATAGAAAACACTAATTTACTACTAAGGGGTTTCACAGATGGAGGACATGAAACAATATCCCAAGTCTGGTTTTCCTCAAGTGCAAGAAGTTCTGATTCAACAGCTTTTCGCCAACATTCATGCTCCATTGCCTGTTTATATGATGAAGGAATAGGAATAGAAGACAAAGTGGCTGTCAAAGATAATGGATAGGTGAAACCATACCTATCTGGTGGTCTATGAACCCGAGTACTGTGTCTGAGAGGTTCAGGTGCAGTTGCTGGAACTGGATCAGCAGTTAAGGAAGTTGCTGGAGGGGGCCTGAGAGGTACTGAATTCTTGCGTCGCTGATAGACTATGAGAGGTTTAGAAGGTACAGAATCTGCAGAAGGGTTAGTAAACTTTGGCAAAACAGAAAATGAAGGGGAAAAATCGTCCTGGTGTGCGGAAAAGAAATACTGATTTTCAAAAAAAATCACATTTCGAGAAATCCTTATATGACGCAAATTTGGATCATAGCAAAGAAAACCTTTTTGGTGCATAGAATATCCTAGAAAAGCACATTTCACAGCTTGGGCTGTGAGTTTTGTGCGTTCATGTGGAGGAAGATGAACATAGCACACACAACCGAAGGTACGGAGATGGGAGTAATTTGGTGTATAGCCAAATAACCGAAAGAAAGGGGAGACATGGTTCAAGGAAGGAGAGGGCAATCTGTTGATGAGATAGACAGCAGTGGAGAGAGCTTCACACCAAAAACGAGAGGGTACAAATGACTCTAATAGAAGAGTGCGGACAACATCGAGAAGGTGACGGTTCTTTCTTTCAGCCACCCCATTTTGTTGGGGGGTTGAAGGACAAGATCTTTGAGAAATTATACCATTGGTGTGCAAAAATTCTTGAAATAAATGAGACATATACTCACCCCCATTATCAGAGCGAAGAATTTTGATTTTAGTTGAAAATTGGGTCTGAATATGTGCATGAAAAAGCTTGAAAATAGAGAACACTTCATCTTTAGAATGTAGAAAATAAATCCATGTGAAGCGACTATAGTCATCAATAAAAGTGACAAAGTACTTGTAATTAGCATGAGATGTAACGGGCGCCATACCCCACACATCACTATGTATCAAATCAAAAGGCTGGAAAACATTTGGTGTGTGAGTGGGAAATGACAGAATTTTACTTTTTCCAAGCTTACAAGAATTGCAATCAAATTGAACAACACTAAGAGATGGTGATCTTTTATTCCTAAGTAAACCAGAATTTAGCAAAGCATGAAGTACATTAGAGTTTGGGTGTCCTAGACGCTTATGCCATGCTCGATAATTAACATTAGTAAAATTACAAGTGATGACAGGCAAAGAGAAACATGGAGACTCAGCAAATTGGAGAGGGAAAAGACGTCCTATTTTAGGCCCCCTGGCAATCATCTTCCCTGACTGCTGATCCTGCACAACACAACCAGATTTAGAGAATTCTACTTTACAATTATTGTCAACTAACTGACCGACTGAAACAAGATTAGTGGTAAGACCAAGAGAGACAAAGACATTGGTTATAGAAGAAGAAACATCACCAATGGCTGTGATAGGTAAAGAGTTGCCATCAGCTGTATGAATTTTTAGATTTCCAGGGTATTTACTTACATTGGTGAGGAATTTAGCATTGTTTGTCATGTGATGGGAAGCCCCAGAATCGAAGTACCAAGGAGATTTAGTTGGTGATTTACCTGAGAGTCCTAATGAGGAGAATGCAGTAATGATCATTTGTTGAATCATTTCTGCGGTCACAGACTGAACAGGAGCGGGAGCACTTTGTGTCAAATGTGCTGTATCGACAGAACTACCAGCACTAGAAGAACCAACTGAGGTAGCATATGCTGTTTCAGATTTCTTGGGGGGTCGAGTAGGGCATTCCTTGATGATGTGGCCATCCTTTTTGTAGTAGTTGCAGAATTTCTTTGAACAATTTGAAGCGTAATGTCCAAATCCTTTGCAACAAAAACATTGAACTGTACTTATGTCCCTACCTTTTGGCTTGCCTTGAGCTGCATAAGCCATAGGAACAGAAGTGGATTTTTGTTGTTCCATGGTGTTTTGAGTAAGAAGTCGTTGCTCCTCACGAAATAAGTCATTGAGGCATGTATCCAAGGATGGGACAGATTCTCGGTTCATAAGATTAGACCTAGTGCTTTCAAATTCAGATCTCAATTTCATCAGAAACTGATACCTCTTAGTAGTTTCATGTACAGATTGAACAGAACTAAGACCTTTGGGAGGTAAGGTAGCATAGATTATATCAGTATATTCAGCCCAAAGATTCATGAAGCTAGAATAAAAATCAGAAATAGAGAGACTGCCCTGTTGGAGATTGGCTAGCTCATGTTCAAGCTGAAATCGACGAGCAGTGTTGGTTTGATTATAGAGTTTCTTCAGATGATTCCACATTCCTGCTGCGGTCTTGAAGGGTCGAAGATTCAAGATGAAGTTGGATTCCACAGATCCTAGAATCCATGCCATGATTTGAGCATCCTTGACTTCCCACTTGGCGTGCCCATCCTGGTCTATGTCTTTGTCAAGGGCAGGTTTCCTGCCATCAACATGTCCCCATAGATCTTTGCCTTTGACAAATATCTTGAAATGAAATGCCCAGGCTGAGTAGTTTGTGCCATTAAAACGGATCAAAAAGGCATCATACTTGTCTGAAGACATGAGGCTGAGATAACTTGATAAAAAATAACTAAGAACAAGAGAATGAACTAGGAAGAAGAGAATTCAGAACTGAGGCTTTGATACCATGATAAACTCAGAGAATTTTGAGCAAAAGTTGTTTTTCTCTTGGAGGAGAATTCCCATTATATACTATGAATACAAGCTTATGTTTAGCCCTAAACATAGCTAAACTACCATATACAGAACTATCTAAATTAGCCTACAGCTAGTATATCCTAAATAAGGAAAACATAAAAGATTTACAATCATAAAGATAATTGTTACAGCTGTACAGGCATAGAATCTGCCATAGAATCTGCTAATTCCTTTGACATGATATATTTGCAAATCATCTTACGAGTGCTATATGCAGTAGAATTGTATTGAAGCAGCCTAATTTTATTCGTTGCTGCTTTCCTGCTGTTCGAACATTTGTTTAGTGTTTTTAGGCTCTAAGCCGTATCCACTAAATTGCTTAACAATTTTAATATTTTGCTTGAATATGGAAGATATTTCATGCCTAATGGTTTTCCTTCTAAATCTGCAGCGCTGCCTTTGGTGAAAAGTTAGCTGGAGAAGGCGATTTAATTGACATCGATGATATTGATGATGCTGCACAATTCAAAGATATCCCAAATTCTTTTGTTGATATTCCAGCTAAGTCTTACCCTCTTGTCATAACATTTCACAAGTTCTTGATAATGTTGGATGGGACTTTGGGTAATTCATACTTTGAGAGATTCCATGATATAAGGAAACACTATGGTCAGGTTCAAAATTCAAGATCACTTTTCATACAGAACTTTATCAGGACCAAAGAAGTTGGTTATGAAAGGTTCAGTTCGTCTTACTGGCCTCATTTTAATGCACAACTAACAAAAAAGCTTGATCCTTCTAGAGTCTTTATTGAGATTATATCTCATATAAAAGGTGGCGTCCAGTCCATTGATGTTGTTGATGGTAAACTCAGTCGAGAAGATTATGTTAAATTATCAGACACCAGGGTTTCCACTCTCAACAAACCAAAGAGAGAGAGAATTTATGAAATTTTTGAAAGCTATGAACAAATGAAGATGAGAAATGGTGAATTTGATTTGGCTGATCTGGTCAATGATCTTCATCATCGACTTAAAGAAGAAAGTTATAAGGGTGATGAATTTCATTTTGTTTATATTGATGAAGTTCAAGACCTAACAATGAGTCAAATTGCTTTATTCAAATATATCTGCAGAAACATTGAGAAGGGTTTTGTTTTTTCGGGAGATACGGCACAAACAATTGCTAGGGGAATTGACTTTAGGTTTCAAGACATACGATCTCTCTTCTACAAGAAGTTTGTTCTGGAATCAAGAAATACTAGAAATGTTGAAAGACAAGAAAAAGGACAGCTTTCAGACATTTTCAATCTGAGTCAGAACTTCCGTACACATGTAGGTGTTCTGAACTTAGCTCAAAGCGTCATTGAACTTCTTTACCGGTTCTTCCCGCACTCTGTTGATATTTTAAAGCCAGAGACTAGTCTCATATATGGGGAGCCACCTGTTTTGCTTGAATCTGGGAATGATGAAAATGCAATCATAAAAATATTTGGAAACAGTGGAGATGCTGGTGGGAATATGGTCGGTTTTGGAGCAGAGCAGGTTATATTGGTCCGTGATGACTGTGTTCGGAAGGAAATTTCCAATTATGTTGGGAAGCAAGCTCTTGTTTTGACAATAGTGGAGAGCAAGGGCCTTGAATTTCAGGTGATACATTACTTAAAAGTTCTTTATTATTAATGGTTTAGTAGATTATGATCATGCTATGTTCTTTTTGAGTCCTCGCAACCCATGGTGATCATTAACAGTTTTGAAAATGCACTATTTCCTTTCTGTTACCTGTTACCTGATGTCAGATTCTTCACTATGAATGATGTTGGATAAGCATATCCAGCAATCAAAAAATTGTAACTTCTGGTGACTATTTTGTAGCTTTGCTGTCGGTATTCAGTCTCTCCTTATTGGTTAGAATGAATACATAGAAAGCCCAAGCTCACAATATGCTTAGATAACATGTTTGAAGAGAAAAGGGGGAAAAAAAAGTATGTTTGATATAATAACATACTGCTAAGTAATTGCAATTCAAGTTTGTATTTTCCTCTTTAAAATTATTTACGTTCATAAATTTTATACTTTTAATGAAACCCAAATGCTTTCGCTCTTCTTTTTTATTTATATAACTATTGCATTAATGGAAATAAAATCCCCTGCTCACCCACACTATTTATTTGAAACAAGTACATAATTATATAAATAAAACCATGAAGAGAACCAATTCTAAGGGAGTAAGATACAACGCTAGGAGTTATTTTACTGTCCAATATGATAATATGATAAACTGATGTAGTACATGAACTAAAGTTGCAACAGCCCTTTCAAGCATTGTTCTCATGTCTTGTCTTCATAGGTATTTATTATGAATCCTGAACTTTTCCATGATCTTCTTCTATAGGATGTACTGTTGTACGACTTTTTTGGCTCTTCACCTCTTAAAAATCAATGGAGGGTGGTATATGAATACATGAAGGAACAAGCTTTGCTTGACTCCACATTACCTGCGTCCTTCCCAAGCTTCAATGAAGCTAAACACAACGTTTTGTGCCCTGAACTGAAGCAACTATATGTAGCCATCACTCGTACAAGGCAAAGGTTGTGGATATGGGAAAATATGGAAGAGTTCTCCAAACCTATGTTTGACTATTGGAAGAAAAGGTTGCTTGTTCAAGTCAGGCAGTTGGATGATTCACTTGCACAGGCAATGCAAGTAGCAAGCAGCCCAGAGGAGTGGAAGTCGCGGGGCATTAAGGTTTGCGTAATTTTGAAACTTTTTATCATTTTTGTGCATGTGTCGCGGGGCATTAAGGTTTGCATAATTTTGAAACCTTTTATCATTTTTGTGCACGTGTCTGTGACTACCGTTCTTGGTGACATTTCAAATGTATTATGCTCCTGCACTACCACTGCTATCAGTTTTGTTTCCGCCTCTATTTCTTGTACCATAGAGATGTCTGACATTCATTTTTGGACTACGTGCATAACTCGCATACATGACGATCGTAAATATCATAACCTTCACTTTTATAACTACTATTTTTATCATTGTCAGTGTAGTGCCTCCAATGGTGACATTCCTTTAGTGACACTCTGATTGTTTCATCCATTTATGGAGAAGATACCTTTTGGTCAAGTTTACTGGAAAAACTGCTTGATTATTGCTGCATTTATCGTTAATGATTATCATGCATTTTTGTTTGTGATTTAGTATACTGTTATTGATGCTTAATCTGCACTTAATGATAGCATGTTATTCACGTTGCTAACAGTGCTGCTGTTATTGTTTGCCTTCTATTTATGCCTTCTAAATGGAATTTGATGTTGATACCCTGCATTCTATTTCTAGTAAGAGTGAGATGGATGTTTGAACCTTGTCAAATCGTATATTATTTTTCCTTTCCACTAATCATTTGCTGTGTTCAGCTGTTTTATGAGAATAACTATGAAATGGCAACTATATGCTTCGAAAAAGCTAAGGATACCTATTGGGAAGGAAGGTCTAAAGCAACAGGCCTCAAGGCCGCATCTGATCATATTAGAAGTTCAAACCCTCTGGAGGCTAATGTTATTCTTAGGGAAGCTGCTAATATTTTTGAAGCCATAGGCAAGGCTGATTCTGCTGCCAAGTGTTTTTATGACTTGGGGGAGTATGAAAGAGCAGGTATGAATTTAAAATTTAGTGTTGATGGAATATAATGCCATGTTACGGCTGAAATTTTTTTCTTGCTATCTTCTCTCTGTAACTTAAAAGTTACCTCATCATATCCAATCTGTCTGATGGTGAATTCTGATACTTTGTGGATTATAGATCAACTCCTGATTTGTTTTAAGCTTGTGGATGGTTATTTTGTGTTTCCTGTTCTGTTGAATGCTTCGATTCAGAAATAACTTTAAAAAGTTTAGTTAATTGCATTTTTCCAGAATCTGCAGACAAAAGGTGTACAACGTGATAATAACTTACAATAAAGTAATTGTCAATATTCCCAATTATTGAATATTTTGATCGGAATGAGATATCAAAATATTCACTCGCAGTCTAAGATACTGTGTCATGAAATGGCCTGTAATCTCAGTTGTTCATTCTACTTGATACTATTTGTTGGTGGACGGTTTGAGTATAAAATTTGTTTTCATTGTGAACAAGGACTTTCCATTTTATTTCTTGTTATGCTCTGTACTGCATACAGCTTATCTTGTAGTAGCGCCCACCCTCTTCCTTTTCTGTTGGATATGCCGGTTGAAGTGATAAAAGTTATTTGCACAATGTCTGTATCCAATCTGCTTGAGACGGCTGCAATCTTTCAGAAAGTTTGATATTAAATGAGCTATTATGAGTTTTGAATTTTCGTTTATGGATGGTTCAATATCTGGATCATGATGAACTGTAAAAAATGGAACTTGACTTCTATTTTAAATTTAGATACTGAGTTATTTGCTTAGTTTGTTTGTTTGCATTTATTTTTTTTTTCTGCTTTTGCCTAACTTTTCCCCTAGAAACTCTTGCCTTAATTATAGTAATTAATGTGGAAAAGTAACAAAAATCACTTGACGATGTTTTTTTGTACTACTTCTGAGGCTGTAAATTTGTCAGTTAGATTAATTTTCATATTCCTGCAGGTAAGATTTATGAGGAAAGATGTGGGAAACCAGAGCTGGAAAAAGCTGGGGAGTGTTTTTTTCTGGCAGGACAATATAAGCATGCAGCTGAAGTTTATGCCAGGGGAAATTTTTTCTCAGAATGTTTGGCTGTTTGCTCCAGAGGAGAACTTTTTGAAATTGGTTTGCAATACATCAACTACTGGAAACAGCATGCTGATACAGACGTTGGTCTAGTTAGAAGAAGCAAGGAAATAAACAAAGTTGAACAAGACTTTCTACAGAGTTGTGCTCTTCATTACTATCAACTCAATGATAAAAAATCCATGATGAAATTTGTCAAAGCTTTTCATTCCATGGATTTGATGCGCAACTTTTTGAAGTCTAAAAGTTGCTTTGATGAGCTTCTGGTGTTGGAAGAAGAAGCAGGAAACTTCATGGATGCTGCAAATATTGCACGACTGACTGGGGATATTCTTCTTACAGCGGATTTGTTACAGAAGGCTGGAAATTTCAAGGAAGCATGTAATCTCACTCTCAACTATGTGCTTTCCAACTCCCTTTGGTCTCCTGGGAGCAAAGGCTGGCCCCTGAAGCAATTTACAGAGAAGAAGGAGCTTTTTGAAAAAGCAAAGTCACTGGCAAAGAGTAACTCAAACCAATTCTATGAATTTGTTTGTACTGAGGCCAGTATTTTGTCAAATGATGAGAGTGACCTATTTATCATGAATCAACAGTTGAATGCTTCTAAGAGACATCAGAGTATTTGCGGTGAAACTTTATCAGCTAGAAAGATTCTTGATTGTCATCTGAAAACAAATTCCTGTAAATATGGGTGGGAAGATGAATTTGTTTTAGATCTCAAAGCATATTCAGAGGAGACAATTTGTAGAAACTGGGTTACTGTTCAGACTTTGGTCTACTTTTGGGACTACTGGAAGGGTATGATCGTGAATGTATTTGAGTATCTGGGATGTCTCAAAAGTCAGGATGCTAATGACTATAGAAGTTATGGAGATTTTTGCTTGAATTATCTTGGTGTGTGGAAGCAGTACGATAATCTGAATACCATATATCTTTTGTTGAACAGTGATGCTGAGTGGGTGAGCACTTTGGACAATAGACATGCTCCAAGAAGAGGGAAGTTGGCCGCTATCAATGTCCATCAGCTTGTCTCAGCTGGAAGGAGTTATTGGAGTTCTGAGTTGCTTTCTGTTGGTATGAAGGTCTTGGGCAATCTTGAAGCCCTTCATAAGCAGTTATCCAAGAATTCACCAACTGTGTTTTCCCAAGTACTGCATCTTACTTGTATCTACGAGGTTGCAAAATTTCTTTTGAGTTCCGAATATCTGAACCGCCGGTACTATGATGAAAAAATACTGCAGAAATTTGTTGAACTATCAACTGAGCATTTCTTTGACTTCATATTTCCTGTGGACTGGCGAGAATCACTGAAAATGAATATGATTACTCTGAGAGGAACTGAGTCTTATAAGAATATCATCAAAGAAGTTATTTTTAAAAACATTGGTTTGAAAGGTATTCCATCTTATGGGCAAATTGGAACCACAGTTGTAACGATTCTTGGGTCTGGTAAGCTGGGTAATGCTGTATATGAGAGAGTTGCAAAACGGTTTGATGAAAATTCACCATGGAAGGAATTTTTCGAGAGTCTCTCTTGGAATATGGGATTAGAATCTTGTCAGGAATCTGCTTCGTATAATAACTCTGATGAATTGAAAGGGGTGTCTCATATTTCGAAATTCTATCGAGCTCTGGTAGATACTTATAGTGCCAACTGGAGGGGAGAGGACTATATAACACCTGCTAATTTCTTGTATCTCATTGAGCGTTTTCTGATTTTATTGTCTAGCTTGAAAGGCTATATTTTTACTACGAAGTCATCTTTTGTTGATTGGCTTATCTACCAGGAAGGGAACACCATTTCAACATGCAGCTCATTGACTGAAGTTCAACAGTTCTTTGGAGTTGTACTTGATTTTGTTGTCACTGTTGTACAGAACTTCATATACAAGGAGAGGGAAATGATTGAGTGGATTCAAAAATCTCATACAAAAAATAAACAGTACCACTCATTGGTGGTTTTGAGATTGGTTGTCATAATCTCTTTGCTTCATTTGAACTTTGGTGGGCATTCTCTAAATTTGCTTATTGACCTGCTGGGTATGAGCTACATCCGCAATAAATTACCATGGGAATTTTATGATGCCCTCCGCAGAAGACGAAAACGTAACCTTCTGAATGTTATTGCTGAAGCATTTAAAAAGATTGGCAATCCCCTTGTCCTTGTGAGTTTGGGAGATAATTGTCCGAAATTTGCATGTCCAGATGCAATTTTTGTAGACATGGTCACCAAAAGGAAGGAAGACATATTAGAGATCTTGTTTCCAGTAATTGAAGCATCTCGAGGTCATGCTGGAGCTGCTAAAATGAAAGCCACAAACTTACAGAGCAATGTACTGTACCCAGACTGTTATGAACAAGGGAAGAGTTCAAGTATTTCTTCTAGTTCTGCTCCTGTGCAAGATCTGGAAATAACTACATTGGAGGTAAAAGCGGGTGACCTGCCGGTTAAACTCAAACAATTCTGGAATATTTTTGAAGCACTGGAGTTTGAAGACAATGGAATAGACACAAAGACCATCGTGTTCAAATCCTCAACCATTAAGGTGATGCCAAACTGTTTTCACACTTCAGTTGTCTTCATTTTAATGTTCTGAGCACATTTCTGTGAATGCCATTTTTGTTTGTTGATTTATTCGTAAGTGTATCTTTCAGGAGGATGTGAAGAAAAGTATTCAACTTTTATCTGCTGCATTGGATGGATGCTTTCAGAAAAACTCTTTTCATGGTGAAGATAAAAGCCGATGGGATGAAGCAGCACGCATGCTTGAAGATTTGAAAAAACTTGATGCAGCACTTGATGGTGTGATGAGGTCAGTTGAAAAATGGAAGCTGATTTGCACAGTTCACGAACCAAACACCTGTTTTTTATATATATTTCCAGAATTATTGGTGGCAAGTTATATTAGTTCTTATTTTAGAAGGCAACTTGAATCTGCATTTGTTTAGTCATTGCTGATGTATTATTTTAGTTCTCATTATCACTCACTTTTGAATGTATAATTTCTTCAGTGACTGGAAACACGAGCACCTTTCCACACTGGTAGAAATTTACGAGAGATTGCAGTCAAGCAGACCGAAACTGGAACCTCTCTTGAATCTGCTATTTCAGCAATACATAAATTGTAAAGGCAAGTCACTAGAGACTGGCGTTGCATCAGCTGGCAATGTTAATGTCGAAAACACTGATAGCAATGCTGATGAATGTAGCGGTTCGCATGAGGGAAAGATTATACCTACATCAGCAACCAGTGCTTCTGAAGCCCAAGGCAGCAGTCAGAAACCCGTAAGTAATAGGGCGGGAACGAGCAAGTCCAAGAAAAACAAGAAGAAGAAAGGTGGCAAGAAACAAAAATAGCCCTGTTGCAAATTAAGTTGTGAAGGGAACATACAATTCCGCGTATAACTCTTTGCTCTATAGACAGTTAACTTCTATACTTCAGCTTTAATATCGTGCAATTGAATTGGCAAATTGTGTATTGTATGCATATGAATTATGATAACAGGATAACAGCTTAGCGTCTCGTGACTTTCAGGTTATGCACATACGCTAGGCTTAATAATCGATGCATAATATTGGTACAGCGGTATATCTTTCACTTTCCTCTTCAGTCCGCAACGTGCTTTATCTTATTTCATTTCATTCCTTTTATTTCATCTTATTTCCAATGGCTTTATAATCACTACGATACTTCTTAGGTGGATCTATAACACGTTATCAGTACGATACTTCTTAAGTAGATTTAAAAGAGATTGTTATGATGCAAGAAGTATTTTACCCCTTTATTATTTTATGTTATTTATTTATTTAATACAACTATCTTTATAAGTTTGCTCTACGATTGTCATTAATTTGGACCTTTCACATAAGAAATTAAGGGCTAATTTTTGTTTTTTTTTTCTACTGATGTTCGACCTATTAATGACAATTATTGATCATCTTTTAATTTTTCATTATTTATTGATTAGTTTGGTTGACAAAATAAAAAACAAAAAAGTAATAAAAACTCATCCGAATCACAACTTTACTATCTTCACTATACCAGTCATTAAATGCGGAACATATTCACGTTCACTCAACTATATTCAATGGATAGAACTCAATGCGAACAAGTTGTCTTCAAACAGTAAGGTTTCAAAAGAATCAAGTAAACTTATAGAGTTTGCCATGACATGAAAATTATCTTCCCCAATGTAAGTCATGTAACATTTGGGTATACGAGTACAAAAGTTAACAATGCAACTCTTAAGTGGAGCTGCAATACATTTAAATCTATCTCTGACAAACTTAAGAAATGGTTTAATCTCCACATTGCTCGCATCAGCTTCCTTCCCGTATTCTCTCTCTTTGATTATGTTTCCACTGATATCTTCATTTACTTCATCAATTCATTTTCCAAAAAGATACGATAATCAGAAACACAATCTTCAAGGAAGTCTATCATGGAAGCAAAGCAATACCTCCAACCAGTGAGTGGTGCAAAGCACTCTGCGAGCCTCTCAATACGATAAGATAAGACATGTCGATGACCCTGAAAGTCATATAAGTTGGGCTGTGGCCTTGTGGTTGCAATGCACTTGATGAAGACAGTAAAAACACAGCCTCTACTTGTGAATCATTGAGGGTACAAGGTAAACTAGGAACAAATATCTCATTCCAGATGCCCCCACTTTGCATAGAACAGAGTTCGCAAGTTTCATCAACCTGACACTCGCGATGAAAGTTTAATAATCAATCAGCAGCTAATGTCGGAAGGCAGAAGCATATTCAATGACCCTAAAAGACAATCATGTTATCCTACTTTGAAGGTATAATACATTCAATTCATCTTGCATCCCCTCATATAAAAGGACCTTCCAAACTGGTGAAGGTAATCTAGTTATATGTTATCAAGAAAGATCATAATCTAAAAGATCAACTCCAAAACACTTACCCCAGAACCAGTGCACAGAAGTTCCTTGATAATCTTCAAATTTCCCTCCATATGTGAGGAGTTCCATATTCTTCTGTTAGAGGTTCTATTTGTCAAGAAAATCACAAAAAATGATTTCTTTGCTCCTTCAATTTGGATTTCTTCGGTTGCATTGCCTTTAAAATACGTGGAACTAGTATCAACCTCATTCTCATCCTCTGTTACAATTGTGACTGATACAGAAGTCCACATCCTTCCCACCCTCTGCAAATCAGAAGCAGTTTCAGGCCTAGCATTTGCAAGAACCAAAATATGCCCTGGCAGTTTTTCGTAAGGCTCTTTGCCAAGATTACTGAATCTATTTCTCTAGTAATTACTATTCAAAAGCATCTATATTAATGATGTACTACATTGATCCACATGGCTTGGAATCCCATAAAGCAACCACTTGGGCGAAAGCTGCTTTTGAAATTTTTTCTGTTGATGCGAGATTCTGGTTGCCTTCTCTACCAAGACCAGGACCTCTGCTCGATCAACTCTACCACGACCAGGATCTCTCCTCGTAAGGCTTCTTCTCCGAAAGTTCCTGCGTACACAGAAGCAGGTCAGAGTACGCCGGTTGTTTCCCCGGCGTAAACCCTCCAACGCTCAAGTCAGATACGAAGGTTTTTTTGTGCTCTTGGGAACACTAGCCACTAATCTTATGGCTTTTCTCTAGTACCCGTTCTTTAGAGCTTTCTTTTCTTAGTTATAATATCAAAAATTCTAAACCTTTTTACCTTCGTTGGCTGCCTTTTTATAGGCTTCTCATGAGTTCAGATCTTCCCTCCCCATTCACGCCCATTACCTTCCCACCTCTCGAAAATGGATGCTCCGTTTCCGCAATCTTGGGTGGTTGCATGGCCTTCGTGCCTTGATTCTCGGATTGGAGAGGACGTCTCGCCAACTGTCGTTGACCGGGTCTCCTCGCCTCGACCCTTAGCAGGAATGACTTTATGCCTCTAACAGGAGTCCGGCCTCGTGGATGGCATATTCGTGGACGAGCAGAATATTCCTGCTCCTGTTCTCCTGCTACCAGACTCTTACAAGATACACATGTTCGCAGAACTCTGCCACCAGATATCTGCTCATCACGTCTGGTCTCGTCGAAGTACTCCCCCCAAACACCGGTCCCCTAGTTTCTGGTATTGGGTAATGTAGTGGACCAGCAGTAGAAACTCATCAGTTCTGATTTGCGCGGGATAGGAAGAAGTCTTGAGGAGTCGTGTCGCATTAAATTGCGGGTGAGGTGATGTGGCAGAGATCTGTCCCTCCATTTGAATTTCAAACCGCTGGCTATGTGACCCTTGGAACTCGTGCCCTTAAATGCTGACAGCCCGTGGGTTTATTTCTCATTAAGGAACCTAAAAATCCCAAAGACGAAATTCATCTTTCAGCCTTCTTTTACTTCTCCGGTGACTGAATAACCTTTTTCCCTCGACGTAGAAGCTATTGTCCCTGCCTCTACTCCGCCGGGCCTCAACTGCAGATATTACCTCTATTTTCTCGTTCCTAGATTGCTATAGAAAATTTCCTTTCTCTTTGTTTTGTTTGGGTAGTGTTTGGTGATATTGCTCTGGTCGTAGTTTAGGAGATGTCGAAAGGTAAAAAGAAAGTCATTGAGGTTGATGACGACGAGTTAGATTTCCTGCCTAGTCTGCTCACTGATCCTGCCTTTGATCCCGGGATCCCCTTAGAACCCATTAGACCTAGTGTTGGGACTAGCGCTAGGAGGATGTACCCCCAAACAACCTCCTCGAGCGGAAACAGCGGTGATGAGGGGTCTTCTGGCTCGAAAAACACCCTGAGTGAGGATCGAGGAGGTGATTGTGGTGAGGTGTCCCCATCAGGAACATCGCGACCAGAAGGGCGGAGTACAGTAGGAGGTAGAGTCCTATCACGGGATTACGCCATTGATTACATGACGTGCACGACCACGTTTGACGAGCTCACTGACCTCCGGCTTAGGTATAGTATTCCTGGTGAAATACCTCTTAAGATCCCAGGAAAGAAGGATACCCCTAGCCGGCCTCCTAGGGGATACGTTACCTTATTTTTGGAGAGTTTTAAGTATGGGCTGAGGTGTCCCTTGCAACCCTACTTTGCCCGGATTCTTAATGGGCTAAATCTAGCTCCTGGTCAGCTGAACCCCAACAGGTGGAGAGTACTCTCTGGTCTGTTCATATTGTGGGACAGATGTTGCCAAAGCGAGCCCACAGTTGATGAGGTGAAGCACCTGTACCAGCTGAAAAGCAGCCCCAAAGATGCTGGCTGGTATTACTTCCAATCAAGTACTAAGACCAGGAAACCCATAACCGACCTCCCTACTGGTGGTGGTGGGAATTGGAAGAGAAAGTTCTTTTTTGCTGGGGGTCCCTGGGGTCAAGTTGCACAGATTGACGGGAAGGATTATCGCGTCCCACCCCGTTTCGTGGTCCTAGGTTGCCTGCTCGCTTTAGATGTCTCGTATCCATAATTGTTCTCGCTTTACTGGTTTGTCTCTAACCAAGTGTCTGTTTGTATTGCAGGTTCTTGGGGTGTTCACTTCCCACTCCAACCTGATCAGCTCAAACGGGTCGAGGTTGTACTGGCCAATTCCTGCTCGAGCCGAGAGCTGATAACTACTTATAACCTACTCGAGTCTTGTTTGGTGCCCCCCGGCCATAAGATGGAGGATGCTGTGATTGGGGCTCTGACTCGGAAACGTCATCGACCTCAAACTGCGAAGAGGGACCAGAGCAAGGACGCTCCTACTGCGAAGCGGGTGAACATTGTGCAGCAGGTTCCTCCCTTGAAGACTCTACCTCCTCCTCCTGCCAAAGTCGGAGAAACTAGTGGAGCAACCACTGATCCTACTTCCTTTTCTCCTCCGGTCGGGCCTAGATCTCGTTCATCTGACAACCGAGTAGAGCATTTGGTCCCTTATCTCAACGAGCTATCTAAACTCGTGAGCAAGAAGGACCTGGAGGACTTTGATGGCTGCAGCCTGAGTGAGCTGGTGGGGGCCATGCAGTATAGCGCCTTCCATCTCAGTTGTATGGCCACTTACTATAAGGCCAAGGTTGGCCGTTACGACCGGAAGATGAAGGAGGACATTCAATCGGCGACGACCAGAGCTGACGTTGCCGAGAAGAAAGCAGGAGACTTGAACCTTGAGAATCTGAAGTTGATTGAGCGAGAATCTCTTGCCCAAGCAAAGGCCATTACCCTCGAGGAAGAGCTGGCTAAGGTCAAGGAGGATCTGCAAAGGCAGAAGGCTATGTATGAAGCTCAGCTTGAATCTCTTCGTGATTTCCACCGGGTTCAGGTCGAGAACTTGGAAAAGTAAATTGACAACCAGTACGACCAGGGACTTCGGCATTCCTATCGTTGCATCATGGCTGTCATCGGGAAGCAGCATCCTGATCTGAAGATGGATGACCTTGCAGCTGGTGTTGCTCAACATATGGATGAGGAGGCCGCAAAAGAAGATGCCGAAGAGGTGGTGCCAATTGTGGTTGAGGAGGAAAACTCTCCTCTTCATGCAATCCCTGCTGATGTTGGTGAGGCGAGTACTCCCCCAGACGCAACTGGTGATACCCCCCTGCACCTGAGGTGGTCCAGCCAACTGATGCTGCTCGGCTTACTGACCCGCCGTCTTCTTGAACATGTTTCTTGTGTTGTAATGAAAAATGTGTGTGAAGATTATCAGCTTTGTTAGTTATTGACAAATTAATAAAAATGTTTTTGATTACTTCCTTGTGTTGTATTTACGAGTTATTTTTCCGTTTGAGAGTCTGCTCATCTTCGTTTGGTCGAGCAGGCTCTGGCTTGGCATATGGTCTTGCCACATGATTGGCTTTCAGACTTAGTTTTTTGCATGTCTTGGGATTCTGCTCGCCTTCGCGTGGTTGAGCAAATCCTGGCACGCTTGACTTCTGGTCTCGCCATAGACAGACTTTGAGACTTGGTGAGCCTTTGCATGCCTTAGAAAATATTTCGATGCTTGGGGATTCTGCTCGCCTTCACGTGGTCGAGCAGATCCTGGCACGCTTGGCTTCTGGTCTTGCCATAAATAGGCTTTGAGACTTTGTGAGCCTTTGCATGCCTTAGAAACTTTTTCAACAGTACATTTGACTGAAATTCCTCATTGATTCATTTGTTGCTGAATTCGGCTTACATGAGATTACTTTGACATAAAAATAAAAGACAACGAGCACGAACAGAAATAACTTTAAAACATGAACAAGTCTTACTGGAAATATTTTCTGAGGTGTGCTGCGTTCCATGGGCGTTTCACCTTATGGCCGTTCGTGCGAACCAACTTGTAGGCTCCGGGTCCTACTATCTGCTTGACTCTATATGGCCCCTCCCAATTTAGTCCAAGCACTCCTTGGGTCGGGTCCTTGGTGTTCTGATTCACTCTCCTCAGCACCCAATCTCCAACCCTGAACTGCCGTACATTCACCTTCTGGTTGTAATACCGAGCTACCCTCTGCTGGTAAATGGCTGATCGCTTCGATGCTTGGTCCCTCTTCTCTGGTTGCAAATCCAAATTCAGGCACATCTGCTCGTTGTTCTCCTGCTCATCGAAATGATCTGTCCGGTGCGTGGTTGTTCCTATCTCGGCTGGTACGACCGCTTCATGTCCGAAGGCCAAGGCGAATAGTGTTTCTCCAGTTGCTGTTTTGTGGGTTGTCCTGTATGCCCATAAAACACCTAATAGCTCTTCAACCCATGCGCCCTTTTTTGCTCCAAGCCTGGTTTTCAAAAGCCTTTTGATCATCTTGTTGGCTGCTTCTACTTGTCCATTTGATTGAGGGTGAGCAGGCGAGCAATACTTCAACTCTATCCCGAGGTTCTGGCAGAAATTCCTGAAGCTGTGATTATCGAACTGCCTGCCATTATCCGTTACCAAGGCATAGGGGATCCCGTACCGACAGACTAGGTTTCTCCACACGAAGTCTGTTGTCTTCTTCTCTGTGATCCTGCTGAGGGCTTCTACCTCTATCCATTTCGTGAAGTAGTCTATCGCAACTATTGCATGTGTTGCTGCTCCTCGTCCCTTTGGCAACGGGCCAATCAGATCGATTCCCCATTCTGCTGTCTGTAGCAATATCCAGTTGGTCAAAACATATTTCAGGCTCTGTGAATTCTGCTACGAAATCGGCCATTGCCCGAGCCTTTATCGCTGCTCAGGGTTTGTAGTCTATGTCAAACTCGCTCAACTCTATAACCCACTTGACGAGCCGACCAGAAGCATCTGGCTTATGCAGAGTTTGACGCAATGGCTGGTTTGTTATTACCGAGACTGGGAATGCTTGAAAGCATGGCCTCAGCTTCCGAGCAACAACCACAAGGGCAAGTGCCCATTTCTCCAACGGTGGGTATCTGGTCTCAGCATCGAGTAGGGTCTTGTTGGTGTAGTATATCGGATACTGAACCCCTTCTTCCTCTCTCACCAGAACAGAACTTGTGGCCCGATCTGATACCGCCAAATACAAAAATAACTTGTCCCCATCCCTCGGTGTGGACAGCAGAGGTGCTTGCTGCAAGTACTGCTTCAAGTTCTGGAAGGCTTCTTCGCATTCTGGGGTCCATTCTGTTTTCTTTCCCCTCTTTATCACTTGAAATAATGGCTGACACTTATCTGTAGCCTTGGATATGAATCGACTCAATGCCGCCAACCTCCCCGTGAAGCTCTGCATCTCCTTCAGGTTACGAGGAGACCTCATCTGTACGATCGCCCGGATCTTCTCGGGATTTAATTCGATCCCCCTATGACTCACCATGAATCCAAGGAATTTCCCTGACTCGACCCCAAAAACACACTTTTCATGGTTGAGCTTCATCTTATACTTCCTCAAAAGCCCGAATGTCTCCTCGAGGTGTCCGACATGTTCCTTCGGGATTTTCGACTTGGTTATCATGTCGTCCACGTACACCTCTATGGTTCTCCCCATCAATGGCTTAAAGACTTTATTCACCAGCTTCTGGTATGTGGCCCCAGCATTTTTAAGACCAAATGACATTACCCTGTAACAGAACAAACCCTGGTTAGTAATAAAAGCCGTGCTCTCCTCATCCTGCTCGTACATAGGGATTTGGTTGTATCCCGAAAACGCGTCCATGAAGCTAAACAGGCCATGTCCAGCTGTTGAATCTACTAGCTGGTCGATCTTTGATAAAGGAAAGCTGTATTTCGGGCACGCCTTATTGAGATTTATGAAATCTACACACATCCTCCACTTGCCATTTGCCTTCTTTACCAACACCACATTCGATATCCACTCAAGATAATTGACTTCCCGAATGAACCCTGCTCTCAAGAGTTTCTCCACCTCGTCATTTATAGCCTCATACCTCTCCTGGTTGAAGCACCTCCTTTTCTGCCTTACTGCCCCAGCACCTTTCTTTATTGCCAGCTTATGACACGCTACCTCAGGATCAATCCCTGGCATGTCTTCATGTGTCCAAGCAAACACATCTGCATGAGCCTGTAAGCATTGCACCAACTCCTGCTTTTGCTCTTCCTTAAGTCTCGACCCGATTCTGATCGTTTTTCCCGGATTCTCTGGTCCCAGGCTTACTGTATCCAGCTCCTCTACAGGTTCTTGTCTGCCATTCTTGTTTTCCACTCGGGTATCAAGGGATGTTATCTGCATTGCTTCTCTTGCTGCCGAGGAGTAACAGCTTCGTGCGATTCTCTGGTCTCCTCGTACCACTCCAACTACCTCATTCACCTGGTACTTGAGAGCTAGATAATGGTTGGACAGTACCGCTTTGCTCATCCGCAGAAATGGCCGACCTAGGATCATCTGGTAAGGATCTTCTTCATCCACCACCACAAAGTCCAGTATCATAGTCCTTTCTGTCGGGGAGCTCCCAATCGTGATAGGCAGCTCGACCACACCTAGAGGGACCAGCTTTCCTCCTCCAAACCCCTTCAAGGAAGTATTGGTGTACTCCAACTTCCGGTCTACTATTCCCATCTCCTCCAGAGTTGACTTAAATAACACATCAACTGAGCTCCCTGTATCAACCAGTATCTGGTCAAACTTCTTGCTAGCAACAGTGGCCTTGATGACTAAAGCATCCTCGTGGGGGTATAGAATCCCTTCTTCATCCTCATCCGTCCACATGATTGACACTTGTCTGATTCTTGCTCGCTTGGCTGCTGGGGTGTTGAAGAATACCTCTTTACTAGTCATGGCATATCTAGCATAATTCTTCCTCGATTTGTTGGAATCTCCGGCCAATGTTGGACCCCCAGCTATCACCCTTACTGCAGGCTGCTCGCGCCTCAAGTTTCTGTCATTCTGCTCCGCTTCACATGTTGAGGCCACCATCGGGAAAGTCCCATCTATAAACTCGTCCAGGTACCGATTTCTCACCAAATCTTCAACATGGGTCTTGAGATCTCTGCATTCTGCAGTGGTATGGCCATGAGTGCCATGGAACTTACAATAGCGTTCCATATCTCTCATGCTGGGTAGCTTTGTTATTGGGGCAGGGAGGTACAGTAATCCCCGGTCCTTTATGACCTCGTACATCTCGTCCAGAAACATCTTCAAAGAATTATACCGCCCATAGTCCTGGTTCTGGTCGATCATGTGCACTGCCCTTTCTCTATTTGGGCCGTTCTAAGTTGGAGGTGGTGGCAGCGCTTCTGGTCTGCTCCCTCTACTACCGTGGGAGTGTGGATGAAGACCACCATATGCCGAGTCATGCCTTCTCCAAGGCTCCCTAGCTGGTGAGCGAGGAGGTTGCGCCCTGCTGCACTGATACTGTGGATGCCTCTGATGAGGCTGATAAGTGGTTACCCGACCTCCTGCACCACTACCTAAGGTCTGGTGGTCCCTCCTCCTGATCGGCCCATTCCCTGGTAATGCTCTCTTCTCTTTCTTTCCCAAGCCTTCTAGCTGGTCTGTCTTAATCCGTGCTGCCTTTTCTTCCTCAATCTCTATGTCTCTCTTAGCCTGCTCGTATGCGACTACATACGTCTGAATAATCGGGCTTCTCAAGTTGTACCACAGCCTTCCTATCTTCACCCTTTCTTTCAATCCCCTTAATGCCTGAGGGTGGTTGAAGGCTCCCAAGTCGAGGACAGCACGATGAAACCTCTTGATGAATTCCCGAAGGGTTTCTTGCTCCCCCTGCTTCATGCTTTTCAACTCCTTCATGTCATCTTCTGGTGCCATTGCCCCGCAAAACTGCTCTGTAAATTCCTGGCACATCTGCTCGAAGGTTTTAATGCTCCTCCGAGGAAGTTTCCTGTACCACTCGCGTGCACGTCCTTCTAGGGATAATGGAAACACCCTGTACCTTTGGGATTGAGATAATCCTTGCACCCCGGTTATGTCGTTGAAGTGCTCTATGTGCACCAACGGATCAGTTCGTCCTGAATATCTAAGATCTGGGAGGCAAAAATCTCTTGGAATGACTGCCCTCATGATCTCTGCTGCGAGCGGTAATACTCCGTCCAACATTATCCTCCAACCAGGAGCTCTGCTCCTTCCTTGCATGTCATCAATTACCTGCGCTAGTCTGTGCACTTCCTTCTCCAGCTGCACTGCACGACCAGGGTCACGTGCTGCAACTTGATCCCGCTCTTGCCCTACATCATGTAAGTGTTGCCTGAGCTCTGTTTCCTCTGCATTCGCCACCCCGTCGTCTTCATCAAAAATCTGTCTTGCTGGGGGTTGCTCTTCCTCTCTATGAATTTCTCCCCGCAGAGATAGGTTACCTCTCTCATCACCGAATCTCCTGGTGGTTTGGCTTCTCCTCATACTATCGTGACCTGGTGCCACTTCACCACCTCTCACCCTTTCCTCTTGGGTTCCCCTTCGTTCACTCCGTAGCTCATGTAGGATGGTTGTCAGGGTCTCCATCTGCTTTTCTATCCGTTCCATCCGGTCTAACATGGCTTTTTCCTGTGCTTCACTGGCTATCTCCCTCAGCGTCACGGAATCGTTAAGCCTCATATCACCCCCTTGTGCACTACTTCCTCCTGCCTCCATCATTTTTCCGCTTGCTTTACTCCTCTTCTTGCTGTCAACAGAAGCTTTTTTATCAGCTCCCCACAGACGGCGCCAAAATGTTGATGCGAGATTCTGGTTGCCTTCTCTACCAAGACCAGGACCTCTGCTCGATCAACTCTACCACGACCAGGATCTCTCCTCGTAAGGCTTCTTCTCCGAAAGTTCCTGCGTACATAGAAGTAGGTCAGAGTACGCTGGTTGTTTCCCCGGCGTAAACCCTCCGACGCTCAAGTCAGATATAAAGATTTTTTTGCACTCTTGGGAACACTAGCCACTAATCTTATGGCTTTTCTCTAGTACCCGTTCTTTAGAGCTTTCTTTTCTTAGTTATAATATCAAAAATTCTAAACCTTTTTACCTTCGTTGACTGCCTTTTTATAGGCTTCTCCTGAGTTCAGATCTTCCCCCCCATTCACGCCCGTTACCTTCCCACCTCTCGAAAATGGATGCTCCATTTCCGCAATCGTGGGTGGTTGCATGGCCTTCGTGCCTTGATTCTCGGATTGGAGAGGACGTCTCGCCAATTGTCGTTGACCGGGTCTCCTCGCCTCGACCCTTAGCAGGAATGGCTTTATGCCTCTAACATGAGTCCGGCCTCATGGATGGCATATTCGTGGACGAGCAGAATATTCCTGCTCCTGTTCCCCTACTACCAGACTCTTACAAGATACGCTTGTTCGCAGAACTTTGCCACCAGATATCTGCTCATCACGTCTGGTCTCGTCAAAGTACTCCCCCCAAACATTTTCCATGTTTGTCATCAGGTTTGCTCGTATTTCTTCCAGCAAGGGGAAAACAAATGACTCAAAATACTGGCTGGCAGACTGAAACAGTAATGGAATTTGTTTCCCCTAAAAGGAATGAAGTAGCAACTAGTGTACAATTGAATAATAAGACTAACTTGGGTAGCAAAAATACATAATGGGGAGAACATCACAAACAGAAGCAGAAAACACACTTGGGTGTTTACAGTCGTGCATATAAAGACTGGTAATGTAAATGTTCATGTTGATGCCGAAATCTGGATGAGTTGGTCAAATCTCAGATCCCTGCATCAGCATTAAATTTGTTTGGTGGGAAGCCACTGATGAGTTGGCACCATGAGCAGATTTTCTATGAGCAGATGTTCTGTGAGCAGACAACCCATGAGCAGACAATCTATGAGCAGACAACCCATGAGCAGACAACCCATGAGCAGACGATCCATGAGCAGATAACCTGTGAGCCTGTGAGCACAACCAACAGTCAGGAGGCGCCGGAAGTTTTTCCAGCGAGAACCCTCCGACGCTCAAGTCAGCGATTTGAGTCTTACTTGGAAAAACCAATACCATAATTCATGTGGCTTAATTATGATTGCTTTAAAAAGCTTTTAAGTAAATAATTGAAAATAATTAATCTCAAAGAAATTATAAGCGAAAAAGAAATTTCCCAGTGGTTGAGAGAGAGAAAGGTCCAATGGGTTCAGTCACCCAGAGAGAGAGAGAGAGAAAAGAATAGCCCCCATTTCCTTCCTCTTCCCCGGGTTTTTATAGGAAATTATAGCGGTTTTTATCCTCTCCCCTAGAATTCTCAAGAAAACTACTAATTTTCAGCCCACTAAGAATATGGTCCCTAATATTTCGGAGAAAATATTTTGACTGAGTCGTGCTTCCTGGTAACCTCCTGGTCGAAGTGATGTGCTTGAGGTCACCACATATTATTCTGGTCGAGGTGACCAATAATATCCTGGTCGATATGACTTGCTCGAGGTGACCAATAACATCTTGGTTGAGGTGATGTGCTCGAGGTCACCAAACAACATCCTGGTCGAGGTGATCTGCTCAACCATTTGCTCACTTTTACTTTGAGGAGAGCACGATAATGTATGAGTAAACATCTTTATCTTGATCACCCTATTTCATTCCCTAAACAGTTCATGTCCAGCAATAGTCACACAGGAGACTCAGAACTTTGCCTAAGCAATCTACAATCTTCGTGCCACAATCATTGAACGTAAATGAAATCTGAAATAGCTAAGCCCAAGAAACTTGCTGTTCAACGTTCACAAACACTTCAAAAGCTATAAGTTCCATTCTTCGATGCTTTTTAATAGTAATTTTGATAGTAGGTAATATCCTACCTTCTTTTAAAACCAAAATTAAATGTACATCATTAATATAGGTAAACTTCAATATATATAATTGAAAGAGAGATGCTAGACATACTAATTAAAATATCAAACAAGCTTCCAACACAAAAAGGGAATTGCTGGAAACTAACCAATTAGAAAATAATTCTTGGGAATTGCTCTAAACTTTGAGGGATTTTTACAACACACGTGTCATTATCTGTTACAACATGCGTCAACATTTATTTTATTTTTATTGCGTAGTCTCATAAAATAAATGGTGAAATTGAGAAAGAATCCAAGTCCCAATTCCAAAATAGCACTTTTTTTATAAATGTAAGTTAGCATGGCCAAACCTTTGTATCCGAGAGAAATATATATTTAAATGTTGTAAACTAGTAGTGAACTTTCACCATTTACAAAATGCAAAGTATCCCACAATGGAAAATTAATAACCCATATCTCTTTACAATACCGCCTATATTGTCATTATCTTATTAATATGTTATTATTCTATTAATGTAGATTGTTTAGTTATTTATGTATATGGTTGCTATAATCTCCAATCATGTTATTTTAGTTTCAATGAATTAAGATTTATTCTTACATATATTTGTCTTTGACTATTGTTGTTGTAGCCTGAAGTTTACAACATAAATGAGGTGGTAAGAACTTGAAGTTCTAACCTCATTAAAATTGGAACCTAAAGTTCTAAATTATGATTTTAAAAGTTAGAACTTGAAGTTCTAAATACATGGATGAAGTTTCTATATATTTATAACTTTTATTTTTTTGTTTATATTTGCATATTTATATTTATAGTGTGATACTTATTTTATTTTAGGAAAATTATCTATCGTCCACCTGTTTGTTTTGCCTTTTTAAAAAATACACAAATATTTTTTTCTTTTTTAGTGCGCCACTTGAAGTTAGCCTTTTATTGCACTCATCCACTTATGTCTAAATGTTGTTAGAACGTTGTTGATGTCATAGGGGTAAAATGGGCATTTCATTCGAATACCTAAAATTATGTTGTATTATGCTTTTTTTTTAAAAAAAAAAGAGAAACACAATGTCTTTTAACGCGATTTGAAAATTAAAAAAAAAAAGAAAACTGACATCGTTTAACTCAACTGAAAGAGAAAAAATAAATACAAATTTTCTAAGTCTAGCAAGCAACAAACACTACTTTCTTCCAATTTCTAGCATCCACCTTTGCGTTTAACTCTATTGCTTGAAAAAATTTAAATCCAACCAATTTATCCCCATTTTCCATTTATTTTGGGTTAAATGGAATTGTAATTTTTCTTTGAGGGGCAAAAAAGGTCATTTCATTAATATTCTGTTAAATCCATTAATAGAGATCAAACGGAAGTGGACAAGTGCAATAGAAGGTTAACTTCAAGTGGCACCCTGAAAAAGAAAAAAAATTGTTTGTGTATTTTTGAAAAATGTAAAGCAAATAGGTGGACGGTGGATAATTTCCCTTTATTTTATTATTATTATTATTAACAAGTTTTTTTTTAAAAAAAGGGCAAATCTTTTGAATTTACAAATGCTAACTCTTGAAGTTTCTGGAAGAAACTACCTTTTTTGAGTGCCAGTGCAAAAATGCACCTGTAAGATATGGGCCTAGATGGCATAATCACAGAAGAAAATGAAGCACCCTTGTAGGAAAAATCAAAGGCTATAATTTTCCTCCACAATCATTTACATGAGAGCCTGAAAACTCAATATCTGATAGTAGGGTATCCATTAACTTTGTAGAATAACCTCAAGGATAGATTTGACCATTGACCATTGACCACTGACCACTAGAGGGATATTTTCCTTCCAAATGCCGAACACGAGTGGTTAAACCTAAGCTTAGAAGACTATGTAAGGGTACAACTCTGCTTTGTTCCACATCACCTTGGAACTAAAATTGTGTGATGAAGAAATTACTTATAGAGATGCACTTGAACAGACGCTACTTTTCATGCGTCAAATATTGCCTGCGATAGAAGTATTGGAAGCATCGATACAGCAAATACTCTGAGTTAATAACATCTCTTTTAATTACTTAACAAAAAAATGAGCTTGTGATGAAAAATCATGAATTACATCTAACTAGCTCTCAAGCATTCTCAGAAAGCGAATGCAAAACTAATATTGGATGTAATTGGAGAGGCAAAAGGGGTCGTGGTTACTGCAATCATGGTGGTCACAGGCATTTAGGACAACGTAATAACGGAGATGGATGCCACCAGAAGTGGAATGTCTTTGAGAAACATAGCAAAGAAAATGGTGCAGAAAGAAAAAAAGAAATGTTAGATATGATAACTAAGAAATTTGTTCCCAATGTGGAAGAAAAGGTCATTGATCATACTCCTGCAGTTCAAACAAACATTTGGTAGACCTTTACCGTGCATTTAAAAAGAGGAAAAGAAAGATTGAGACTAATTTAATCGATAACTCAAATCTTGCTAATCTTACTCACCTTGATATCACTGATTTCTTTGAGGACATAGAGGGAAAAAGTGATCACTTAATTAGTGATGGAAATGGCCACATTAATTAAGCTCTTATTATAATGGCATTATTATTATGTTATTCATATGTTAACTTTTGTATTTTTTTTGTAGTTCCATCAAATTTACTTAATATTTTTTAATCTAATCCTCATATCTAACGTGAACTTTTACTTAATATAAGGTTATGGATTTTAAAAACAAATTACCTATTTTGGAAATGAAAGGTAGGAATGTATGCTTGGCTGACAATGCAACCACACACACTATTCATCAAGATAAAAAGTATTTCTTATAAATAAAATTTCTGAAAGAAAAGTAAATACTATCTCTAGTCCTGTAGACCTAATAGAAGACTTTGAAAGAGCTGTATTCTTGTTGGCAAACAAAACAAATTAATAATCCAAAATAATTCGGTAAGATCTAAAATGAGTAACTAAGCTTTAAAGATATCCGCTGAAATGGATATCATATTGAAACTTTAAATGAAAATAATTCGAAATATCTTTGTATTACTAAAAATGTCTAAGAAAAGAAATACATATTAGAAAAGCTCAAAGTATTCTCATCAGGATTATATTATACAATAATAAACGTGATTGAAAACTACATAGTGATGAACCAGAAGTTCACAGGTCCAAAAATATCTATGTTGTGGTATGATTGCCTTGAACATCCTGGATCTACAATGATGCGTACAGTTATTGAAAATTGTCATGAACATCCATTAAAGAACTAAAAGATTCTATTGTCCAATGAGATTGTTTGTACTGCTTACTCATAAGAAAAATTTATGGTTAGACTACCTCTTTCTAGGATTGATCATGAATCTCCATTTTTTCTGTAAAGAGTTCAAGCAATATATGTGGACCGATCTATCCACCTAGTAGACTATTTCGTTACTTTATGGTTTTAATTGATTCATCTGCACGGTGGTCACATGTTTGTTTATTATCCACCCATAAAATTGCATTTGTAAGATTGTTTGCCCAAATTATAAGATTAAGGGCATAATTTCCAAATTATTCAATCAAAACCAGACGTCTGAATAATGTATGTAAGTTTATATCTAAGATATTTGATAACTACTATACATCAATAAGTGTCGATATTGTAGCATTCGTTTCCATATGTACATACACAAATTAGATCAATAGAATCATTAATTAAATTGTTACAATTAATTGCAAGTATTTTACTTGTGCGTACAAAATTACTAACATTTGCTTGGGGTCATCCTATTTTTCATGCCGCGATATTAGTTCGTCTTAGACCCATTGCTTATCATCAATATTCTCCATAATAGCTTGTATTTGGTTAAGAACACAACATCTCCTCTCTACATACTTTTAGTTGTGCTATGCATGTTCTAATATCACCACCTTAGTGCACAAAGATAAGACCTCAACATCGTTTGGGGATTTATGTTAGTTTTAACTCACTTTTAATTATTAGATATCTTAAGCCCCTAATTGGTGATATTTTCACCACATATTTTGCGGATTGTCATTTTGATGAGATTTTTTTTCCATAATTAAAAAATGAAAAGCCTTCTAAAGTAAAGTATGAATCTTCTTCGAAAGTTTTAACTCTATTTCATTTGCATCCTCGTACCAGTCAATATAAAGATAAAATATAAAGGATAGTATGCTTGTAGCAAATTACAAATTAATTACTAGATGCATTTATATATATAGCAAAAGTAACCAAGTCACATATTCTAGCAGATAATACACCAGCCTGAATGTTAATTCCTACTGAACAATCAAGTGTAAAAATAGCTAATGGGATATTTGTTAGGCTTTAGAAACATGGTAGATGTCGCCGGGCTTTTTCAAACTAGGTGTGACAACCCGCATGATGGCGCTAAGAACTCCACTTAGCCAGCCAACCCAAACTCAACAGAAGTGATTTAGTTGGAAGCACGTCAGCACTCGCAAAAGAGGTTATGCAAGAGTGAATTTTCTCGCCAACAAAAGGAACTACACGCACACAAACCACAAGAACACAACTATTTGTCTTTGTACGGAGGCACCAACCCTCAACTTTTCTATTTCGGCAATAAGAAAAGATTTACAAATAGTTCAAGTTTTGTATGCTCAAGGACACAATGCTCAACTCAAAACTTGCGCCCCAACATACAACCCCATCACTATTTATATACATGGTTTGCAAATGACACCTCCACTCGCTAAGGTTAGGTGGCGTACTGCCCTCACACCACCTCAAATCCCTCCCCAAGTTTTTAGGCACCCACTAAGCATGATCCTAGGAGCACATCTCCACTCCCCCTTGATTTGAGCAAATGTTGTTGACCATGCCTATTAGCAAGGAATGATGGATTGTAACCGCCACATCCACTACCTTTACCCTTCATTTTTAGGCACATGATCAAGGCCATGTTCTCTAACTTTAGTTACACCCTCAAGTGCCACTCATGCTTGATTTTAGGCCCACTTCTTGGAGAGTTGCAGTCAACCATGCTCTACGTCCAGCAGCCACTATCCACCCACAGTCCGCGCAGGAATGTCTTTCATTCGCATAATTTAGCCCCCACATGCATGCCTCATGTCGTTGCACATTCGCGCGCACTCTGGCATGCAACTATGCCACAATCTCGCAACTAGGGTTGGCAAAAGTCTGGGTCGGGTCCGGGTTTGGGGCTGCCGGGAACTGGCCCGCATGATTCACATAATTGTTTGGACCCGAACCGTGCCCGGATTTTTCATATGCGGGTCAGGCTTAGCCCGGCACTATCCGGGCACGGGTTTTTTTATTCGGGTTTCCTCTGCCCGCATAAATTGAATTAAAAGGGGAAGTAATAAATTGTTACAACATCTTAATTATTTCAACATACTTTATAAGTTTTAAGTAATTAAAATTCATTCATTTCATTCAATCTCTTCCTAAATTCATTCATTTCATTCTCCATCAAAAACTTAAATTAAGTAGCATAATAATTACAGTTAACAAATAAAATACCAATTATCAATATAATATATGAAAATTTCAAAATATCAAATAACTAAGAACAAATTGACAAGACGATTGCTGCACAAACATTGTTGTGATGTGGAGGTGTTGTGCACGGAGGGTCACATGCCAGATCTAAGAAGTGGGAAAAGAGAGAGAAAAAAAGGAAGAATAAGAATAAGAAAATATTTCCATTAATTTATTCTTGGATTGAGATTTAAGGTTTCTTTGTGCGTTTAAAGAGGAGGGGTGAGGATTTTTGCTGCTGGGCGTGAGGGTTGTTGCTGCTGGGCATTGGCTACTTGGCTTGGAGAGTTGAAGATGAGCGAGTTGACTTGGAGTGTTGAAGGTGAGGGAGCGGCGGCTTTGTGAGTGCAAGTTTATGAGAGCTTTAGGGTTTGTAAATGTAATGTCATATATATATATATATATATATATTTTTTTTTTTTAATTTTTTAAAATTAAAAAATTTTAACCGGGCACTGATCCGGGTTCTGGGTTTTTAGGGTTATGCCCGGATCCATGCCCATAATTATCCAAGTATTGATTTTCAAAACCCGGGACTGGTTTCTTTATTAATACGGGCCGGGTAAAACCCGGACCGTATGAGCCGAGTCCGGTCCGGATGCGGATAGGGCGGGTTCTTTTTCCACCTCTACTCGCAACTACCCATGCAATCCAGCAGCCGACTTGCGCGCTGTTCAGGCTCACGCGCCCTATGCCACACTCGCTCGCGCGTTGTTGTGCCGCGTGCTCGCACATCTTAGTACCTTGTTCTCGCGCGCCCATCATGCCTCGCACTCGCGTGCCCATTGCACCACACGCTCGAGCGCCCATTGCACCACACTCCCTTGCACGCGCTGTCCTGCATTGCTTGCGCCTATGCCACAGCATGCGCCTTGTTGCCACACCTCAGCCAACGCGTCAGCCTTGCCTTGTTTCTGCGCTCAGCACATGGACGCCCATTTGCTGCCAAAACTCAGTAGAAGGCCCCAAGCCAAGCCACGACAGTTGGCCCTTATGACTCCCAGTGGTGACAAACCTCCTCCATCTAAAAAGCGTGACATTCTCTTCGGCAAGGTAACCACGTCTGCCATAACCTCCTCCACGTAGAGCCATATCAAAGCCATCGCTTCCTTCTCCTTGACACACACCCACGTGCCAATGTTGGGCTCACCACGCATTCGTTGCACCATCCCTTGGTCCTTCGGATGTTTTGCCCATGTAGAATCATCCTCTACCCATGCAATGACTCCGTGCCAGTGACATTCCCACTGGCCATTCTCCTCGAAAATATCTTTTTCGCTATCGGTCGTTCCCTTTTGACTTCCCACAAATCGTTGTGTCTACCCAAGCCCTTGTTTGTTCATCCTGCAGACGCCGCAACAAAGCCCTATCCCTGCTGCTTTGTGGCCGAAGAAGACTGAAGTTTCCATGGATTTGGCAGCCACACATGCCTCTCTCCACTCAACCTGTTGCATCGCATTTCATCACCCAACACCTGATGCTCATGCCTCACACAAGCACACTAATAAATAGGGAACAGTGCTGTTATCTCCAACAGCACCAACCAAGCAGCCCACTGTGAAGCGATTACCTTCTTGCTGGTTTAAGATGCTTAAAGCCCCGCGCTTCCTTACCAATGCACCCGCATTTCACTTCGCTTAGCAAGAACTCACCACAGTCGGTACCATCTTTAATGTTTTCTACATTCTGCGTTGTTCAGCAACTGTAACAGATTCATACGCACTGTTGTTGCTTTGGCCTCTGAAGGTTTTGAAGAACCCTCTTCAGTCTCCTTCACCAAAGCGTTCAGCTTCTCACGCTTCGGATACTCCTTAGCCCGATGTAGTTCGTCACAAATGAAGCACCCTGAACTCTTCTTCCCTTACGAATTCCTTTGCTTGGCTTTTTTACCCTTATTCTTCTTCCCACCATCACGCGAACATTGGCCTTTCTTGCCCTTCTTAAACTTCTTAGATTGAGAAGGAGAAGCATTTCGTGAATCTAAAGTCAACCAAGTCGTCGACAGCTGCTATTGCTACTGGTAGATCCCTCATAGCTTGCCTCCGCAACTCCATTTGCGCCCACAGCTGTAAACTTGAAATAAAGTTAAAGAGTATGTCTCCATTCGACATGTTCTTGATGTCCAGTAACAACGAACTGAATTTTTTGACATAATATCTCATTGAACCAATATGCTTAAGCTTCTTCAAGCTCTCCCTCATGAGCCATCTAGCATTCCTTTGCAAGAACTGACCCTTTAACTCTCGTTTGAGATGTCCTAAGTCTTCATTGTTGGTCACTACGCTTTAGCATCCTCTTGAAGCCTGCTTCGCCACTACAACTTCACATCACCTTCAAGATGCATGTTGGTAATAGTGACCCGCTCCACTTTGGGCACATGAGCAGCTCGAAAATACTACTCTATATCTTATAAAATATTTTCCAACTCCTTGGTGTTTCGAGTTCTGTTGTAAGCCTTCGGTTTAGGCACCTTTACTTTTAAAGGTCCATCCTCCACTCTTGGAGTGTTCCCTACTACCCGTTTCAGTAAACCCACCTCCTTTTCAAGATCCCCGATGCTACCTTTCAGCACCTCCACGAGTGCAGCAACATCCTCCATAACCTTATTCAGCTTGTCCGAAAACTTGATCACAAACTCTGCACAAGTCTGCTTCACACCCACCATCTCAATAGAGTTAATTTCCATGTTCTTAGCCAAACTCTCTAGTTCAGGCTGTTGAGTGTCCACAATAGTCTCCAATCACACCAATCTGTCTTTTGTTGACTCCCCCATCATGTTGGTTTCTGCCATTGTGACTTCCTCCAAAACTGCACAACTGCACAACTACACTCTTGTAAAATAGTTTCTCCCCAAAACTACACAATCAGCTATCCATAAACATATTTTTCGAGCCTTGTGCTGACTCCAAGCTTCCACAAAAAATAGCTAATCGTGCTCTGATACCAAATTTCATCGGGCTTTTTCAAATTAGGTGTCTCAACTCGTGTAATGGTGCTAAGAACTCCACTTAACTGGCCAACCCAAACGCAATAGAAGCGATTTAGTTGGAAGCATGTCAGCACCCGTAGTGGAGGTTATGCAATAGTGAATTTTCTCGCCAACACTGTAATATCCCAAATCTCCTAAGGGTATTTAAGCCTTTTTAATTTTTAGTGATCCTTTTTACCCTAGTATAAATAAAACAAGATGTCTTTTTCATTATAAGAGAGAGAGAAAAAGAGAGATCGGTTGAAAAAAAAAGACAGAAAGAGAGAGAGAAAGATGGATAGAAAAGAGAGAAAAGAAAAGAAAGTCTTTTTCTTCTTCTTAGTTCTGCCATAGGCAACACACGGGATCAAGTTGTTATTGTTGGGAGAAGTTTTGGAGATAAGTTTTAATTCTTGATTTTTATTAAATTGTTGTGGAAAAGCATGATTGCAATAGAAGTAGAAACCTAAGATTTTGCATAAATATGCTAACAATGAATTATTTCAAAAATCATAGTAATTTGTAAAAATTGATTTTGATTCTGATTTTTGGGTATGTTAAACTAGACATCGTCTAGAATGTTTTGAAACTTGTTTAAAGTTAATCGGATAAGATTTCAATTAATTATGATTTTTCAAATTCATGTCTCAAAACCTGGAAATTTATGATTTCAGTGAATAACGTAAATTACGAAATTATTTTTACCATAGCTAGACTTCTTCCACAATTACGAAATTTGGACCAATGATTTTTATATATGTCTAGTATGATTCTGTAAATTTTCATGATTTTATGATAAAGCAATAAATTTTTTTGTATTTTTAAAGCAAGTGTGTTAAAAACAGAAAACTGTTTGACAGTATTGATGATGTCTGAAACGTCAATTATTTTCAATAGTTTTTTAAGGAACTATGTTATGAAATTTTTATCAATGAACTTTCAATGTGTCAGTATATGGTCTGTAAAAGTTGAGAGTTTTCCAATGAGGGAATAATTTATTAAAAATCGGAGAATTTGGACTGTTCTGTTTTGAGGGCCGATTATTGAGAACATTGAGGTTGAGCTTAGGAGATGTTTAAATTGAGATATTTGAGGACATTAGAGTTTATGATTGAGACTCGATTATATCTTATGAGAAATTTATTGATGATTTTAGGTTGATGATATCAGTACGCATTTGTTACATGAGGATGCCAAGAGGTAAGTGTTAAGCAAATAAAAGCACCAGGTTGCCCATGCTACTATTTCCACCCCAGCATGAATCACCTCAGCCAAATGGTACAAGCAGAACAGGGGTAACATGAGCTGATCAGAGACGAATACCGACCAGAGTTAAATACCGAGCCGGTACCCGTCCCCCGAAAAGCGGAAACACGATCCCACAGAATCGCGGTAGTTGCGCTTTTCCCAGAACCGTTGAAGGACACGCAAGATCCACATTTGCCCACAATGTAACAGTTAGAGTCCCATGAAGGGCTGCCACTACCCGAAAAAGGTGGGATGAATGGCAAACAGAAACGTGGGGACAGCGGCTATAAAAGAAGAAGAAAGAGATAGAAAATCTGAGAGAGGGAAAACGCTGCCAAATCGAAACCAGGCAATTTTATTACAAACTTCGAGCAAATTAGAACCACTCTTGAATCAAAATTTAACTGTTTTCCCTTAAACACCTTGTGCTAACTTAGGCATCGGAGGGTTTACGCCGGCAAAACCACCGGCGTCTCTGATCTATTTTTGGTGAACGCAGGTCTAGTAAGGAAGAGGAGAGTGATTCCAACCACAGTGGTTCGAGCAACAGTCGATAATATAAACGTTGGTGACAGAATCTGGTCGGTCCAAGGGCGAGCATATTTCAGCATCAACATTTTGGCGCCGTCTGTGGGGAGCTGGATAAAAAGCTACCACCGAATTAGTAGTTACCGGAGAAACATCGAACGATTAGACATGGATTTGTCAAGGAAGGACGCTTTGAGGGAGGATAACGAATCGGGAGAGACAGTCACCCTTCGGGAAATTGCAAATGAAGCCCGAGAGAGGGTAATGCAAGATCGATTGGAGCGGATGGAGAAACAAATGGAGACTCTCACAGCCATATTGCTTGAGCTGAGGGACGAGCGGAGAAGGGATTGTGAAACCCCCGTGGGAAGAGACGAAGTTGGAGCAGAACCCAGCATCCGGGGACATAGAGTTGAGGAAATCCCTCCGCCCCCAGATCAACCTAATGGGGTGCATCCCCATAGAAGTACTGGTCGGGTCCCAGGGGAACACGTGGATAAAGGGAGAGACCAACCTCGCCCCAGACGGATACTGGGAATTAATGGCCGAGGAGCCAGTGTTGATGAAGGAGAGCTCAGACAGCGGTTGCAGAACGTCGAGTAGGAGCGAGACCAGATAGCTGCACGTGATCCTGATCGTGCTATAGAATTGAAGGGGGAGGTGCGCAGATTGGCGCAGGTGATAGAGGAGATGCAGGGCAAGAGAAAGCCCCCGAGCTGGAGGATAATGCTAGATGAAGAATCTCCGTTATCAACTGAGATCATGAGTACCATAATCCCAAGAGATTTCCGCTTCCCCGACCTCAAATACTCCGGGCGAAGTGACCCGTTGGTGCACATTGAGCGTTTCAACGACATGACGGGTGTGCAGGGGCTGACACCAGCTCAGAGGTGTAGGATGTTCCCGTTGACACTAGAGGGACGAGCCCGAGAATGGTACCGCAAGCTGCCCCGAGGAAGTATAAAGGGGTATGAGCAAATGTGCCAGGAGTTGGCAGAGCAGTTCCGAGGGGCAGTGGCCCCAGAGGACGACATGATAGAATTGATGGGCATGAAGCAGGAGGAGCATGAATCCCTTCGGGATTTTGTAAAACGATACCACCGAGCCGTGCTGGATTTGGGAGCTTTTAATCACCCGCAGGCGTTGAGGGGATTAAAAGAAGGTGTAAGAATCGGCCGACTGTGGTATAACTTAAGAAGCCCCCTCGTACAGAATTACTCGTCGGGATATGAGCAGGCGAGACGAGATATAGAAATCGAAGAGGAGAAATCAACAAGAATTAAAAGTGAACAGCTGGAAGAGCTGAGGCGAAAGGAGCGGAGAGCCCCGACAGGGAGCGGGTCGGGAAAACGAGCTGGAGAATCTTCAGTGATGGGCGGAATATCGGCTCGGTCCCGTCCTTACCCCATAGCTCCGAGATCACCGCAGTTCCAGCACAACCGGGCTCAACCTCCGCGTCCCCCATTTCCGGATCGACAACGAGAATTCCGGCAGATGGCCGCCCACCCCTATCACAACACTCCCAGAGCATCACATGCAACCAATTCCAGGGCTAGTCGACCAGATCAGTTAGCGACTGTGCCAGCCCGAGGTGACATTCATGATAACCGAGCAGTTCAGCTGATAGACCAGAGCTTGGCGTATAGACAGTACACTCCGTTAAAGATCTCCATGGAGGAATTGTATGAGAGGATCGAGGGACAAGGCTTGCTGTACCCTCCAGCCCCAATAACAAAACCGACTCACCGACGGGATAAGAGCAAATTCTGCAAGTTCCACGATACTCACGGTCACACTATCAGCCAATGTTAGGACCTGAAGATTCAGATGGAGGATTTGGTGAGGAACCGATACTTGGACGAGTATGTAGATGGAGTGTCCCCTGTCATGGAATCACAATATACACGGGATGAAGGGGTTGAGAGGGATTTGGAACGTGAACAGCCGACCATCCATGTAATAGCAGGAGGGCCAACATTGGCCGGGGATTCGAACAGGGCACGGAAGAACTATGGGAGATATGCCCTGACTAGCAAAGAAGTGCTTTTCAATTTGCCGACAACCAAGAAGGCAAAAATACGGCAAGTTCCCATTATGTGGACAGATGACGATGAAGAGGGTATCTTATATCCGTATGAGGATGCATTGGTGATCAAGGCAATGGTGGCCGGTACAGAATTGCGACGAATACTAGTAGACACAAGCAGCTCGGTTGACATCCTGTTTAAGTCGGCTCTAGATGATATGGGGATCGCAGACTTGAAATTGGAGCGGACAAATACATCCTTAAAGGGATTTGGAGGGGGACGGTTAACTCCTATGGGGATCATCGAACTCCCAATTACTGTGGGGACAAAGCCATTTGAAAGAACAATGATGCTGGATTTTGTCGTGGTAGAGGAAAGAAGCCCTTACCAGATGATACTGGGGAGACCATTCATGAGGATAAGCCAATGCGTTGTATCCACGCATTACTTGGCACTGAAATACAGAGTAAATGGGGTGGTTGGCGTAGTAAAAAGCGACCAGAGGATGGCAAGGAGTTGTTATGCTACAGCGGCCAAGGAGACGCTGCAGGTTACCTCTCTAGATAATCGAGGAGACTCTAAAAAGGGCCGCCAAGAGCCTGTTGAGAAACTGGAGGAAGTTGCGGTAAGCAAAATACTCTACTAAATCTTTAATTTGATAAGTTATATTTGTCAAATGCATGGTGGCTTGGTGCACATGCATATATTTTGTATTTTTGTAACGCATTCAAATTTCAATAAAGATGAATTCAGTATGGAATCCCCCGGCTAATAAGCCCACAAAAATCTTACTAAGGCAAGTAAGTGCCTACTTCTGCTCGGTCAACGAAAGACCAGCAGCTAAATTTACAAAGATTCTACTAAGGCAAGTAAGTGCCTACTTCTGCTCGGTCAACGAAAGACCAGCAGCTAAATTTACGAAGATTCCACTAAGGCAAGTAAGTGCCTACTTCTGCTCGGTCAACGAAAGACCAGCAGCTAAATTTACGAAGATTCTACTAAGGCAAGTAAGTGCCTACTTCTGCTCGGTCAACGAAAGACCAGCAGCTAAATTTACCAAGATTCTACTAAGGCAAGTAAGTGCCTACTTCTGCTCGGTCAACGAAAGACCAGCAGCTAAATCTACGAAGATTCTACTAAGGCAAGTAAGTGCCTACTTCTGCTCGGTCAACGAAAGACCAGCAGCTAAATCTACGAAGATTCTAGTAAGGCAAGAAAGTGCTCGCTTCTGCTCGGTCAAATGAATGACCAGCAACTAATCTACTAAAGCGAGTAAGTGCCTACTTCTGCTCGGTCAACGAAAGACCAGCGGCTAAATTTACGAAGATTCTACTAAGGCAAGTAAGTGCCTACTTCTGCTCGGTCAACGAAAGACCAGCAGCTAAATTTACCAAGATTCTACTAAGGCAAGTAAGTGCCTACTTCTGCTCGGTCAACGAAAGACCAGCAGCTAAATCTATGAAGATTCTACTAAGGCAAGTAAGTGCCTACTTCTGCTCGGTCAACGAAAGACCAGCAGCTAAATCTACGAAGATTCTAGTAAGGCAAGAAAGTGCCCGCTTCTGCTCGGTCAAACCAATGACCAGCAGCTAATCTACTAAAGCGAGTAAGTGCCTACTTCTGCTCAGTCAACGAAAGACCAGCAGCTAAATCTACGAAGATTCTAGTAAGGCAAGAAAGTGCCCGCTTCTGCTCGGTCAAACCAATGACCAGCAGCTAATCTACTAAAGCGAGTAAGTGCCTACTTCTGCTCGGTCAACGAAAGACCAGCAGCTAAATCTATGAAGATTCTAGTAAGGCAAGAAAGTGCCCACTTCTGCTCGGTCAAACGAATGACCAGCAGCTAATCTACTAAAGCGAGTAAGTGCCTGCTTCTGCTCGGTCAAATGAAAGACCAGCAGCTAATCTACTAAGGCAAGAAAGTGCCTGCTTCTGCTCGCTCAAATGAAAGACCAGCACCTAATCTAGTAAGGCAAGAAAGTGCCTGCTTCTGCTCAGTCACCAAAAGATCAGCAGCTAATCTACGAAAATTCTACGAAGGCAAGAAAGTGTATGCTTCTGCTCGGTCAAACGAAAGACCAGCAGCTAATTTATGAAAATTTTACTAAGGCAAGAAAGTGCCTACTTCTGCTCGGACAACGAATGACCAGCAGCTAAATTTATGAGACTTTTACTAAGGCAAATATGTGTCTGCTCCTGCTCAGTCACCAAAGACCAGCAGGCGATTTTGCGAAAATTTTTACCAAGGCAAACGGATGCCTATTCCTGTTCGATGCACTAAAGAACCAACAGGCGAAACCAGATAAGAAAGCCAATAGAGAACATTTAAGAAATTTTTTATATAAACGTTCAAATGTTTACAGGGCAAATGAAAAACTACAGTCTTCACAAAAATAGACCTAAGGATTAGGAGGATCAACGGCCTCAGCAGGTGAAGGGTCAGCTACCTCGGGAGGTGGAAGATCAGCAACATCGGGAGGAGGAGGCATGGACCCCTGCCCCACTTCAAAAGCACGCTGCCCAGCTTCACCCTCCTGCTCCCCATTCAAAGGAACCTCCGCCTGCTCCTGCTCATCCTGCTCCTTATCTCCCTGGCCGGCCCCAGTCATATACCTCTCCACCCCAGATTCCAGCTTGCTCATGTCGAGCTCGGGGTATTCTTCCTTGAGTACAGACATGATGCACTTATAGCTGAAAGCAACCCCGGAGTTATACTCAGCATCCAACCGATCATCCACATCAGCGGATTTACCTTTCTCTTCAGCCAGCTGGTCACTCAGGGATTTGATCTCTCCCTCAAGGGCGGTCCTCAGAGTATCTCTTTCACTTTGAGTAGCCTGAAGATCGGATTTCAGATCACCCAGCTCACCCTCAAGCTTGGAGGAAGTAGACTCAGCAATCGCAACTTTCTCCTCAAGCTCCGTAAGCTGCTTGTTCAGCTCGGCCAGCTTCTCCTTGGACCGATCAGCAGATTCGGCTTTCTTTTTCAACTCCTGGTTATCAGCTTGAAGCTTCCTCTCATGACGCGCGGACCCGGTCTTGTAACACGAAACCATTGTGGCCAGTCTGAAGGAGACTCTTTGAACAGAAGCAGCTAACTCGGAGAGGTCCATGCTCTCGATGTCCTTCACCATCTTGGGCCCAACCGATCTTTTGTAATCTTTCTGATATGAGCTCAGGTAGTCACCTTGATCTCGAGATGGAAGAGGAGAAGATCGGTCCCCAGACTGCAAGCTGACCTCAGGACTCTTGTCGGAGGTTTTCTCCCCACCACTCTTACGGGGTGGGGGACGGGGCAGAGCAGGGACAGGAGCCTTGGAGGGACCGACGCTGCTTTTCTTTGGAGGAGGGGGAAGGTTGCTGGAGCTACTCGGAGCCCGACCATGCTTCCTGCTCACCGCGCTGAGGATCTTGTTATCCATTCCAGCGGCTATGTCTACTAGGCCCGAACCGACCAGGTTTGTTGGCGACAGGAGGTCTTGGCAGGTAGACGCGTTCAACAGAGCAATTTCCACCTAAAGCAAAGGTCGGTCTTCAAGCCCCTTTATCAAACCCCACGACTCTGAAAAAACAGACAAGGTTAAAGAACCCAATAAGTAACACGTCGAGAAAGAGTATAGGCAAAAAATGAACGACCTGGGGTGACAAAATGTGTTGGAAGGTAAATATCACCACCCAACGAATGAGCTGCTGGACACCAAGCTCCCCCAGCAAAGAAGAATTTGTTCTTCCAATTTTTTCACGAAGAGGGGAAACCGGTGATTGGTTTCCTCTTCGCAGAGCTCGACATGAAGTAATACCAGCCTGCTTCCTTCGGGCTACTCCTCAGCTGGTATAGATGCTTCACTTCAACGAGGGAGGGCTCCTCTGATCCACACCTCTTCCACAACACATACATAGCCGAGAGAACCCTCCACCCATTGGGGTGTAGCTGACCCGGGGCCAGGTGCATACCACCCAATATCTTGGCAAAATAACGTTGAAGGGGCAGCCGAGCTCCTAATTTGAAGCTCTCCAGGTGCATCGTCACATACCCCCGCGGAGGCCGACTAGGGACATCACCTTTTCCTGGAACTATCAGGAGAATGTCCGCAGGAATGTCGTAAAGGTTCCTCAGCTTGAACAGATCAGTTTGGTTGGTGGCACAAGCTGTGTAGTCAATAGGGTAAGAATCCGCCTCTACCCTATGACCAAGGTGCCTTCTCTGAGGAGGTCCGCTCGGTCCGGAGCTGCTCCCCTCACCATCACCAACTCCTTCAGGGATCCCAACCCCATCAAAGTTGTGGTTCTCACCAGAGCCCGACGCAGGTCCACCCCTATTCCCTACAAGCTCTAGTTCGGGGGAGGGAGAGACAACCAAAGGGCGTGGGTACTAAAGGGTATCCCTGCCATGGGAAGGACCTACACTACTGGAGGGACCTAAGAAATCGGTGGGTATTGGCACGTTGAGGCCCGAATCCCCTAATTCTTCCTCGCCCTCATCAACAATTAACTTCCTTTTCCGGTTTGACATATCGGAATCTCGAAAGAAGGCAAAGAACACGCGAATGTACGGATACAAAAGGAGGCAACACGGAACCCAATCAACAACAACCAGAGAAGAGATTAAAAGCAGTACCTGAGATTAACTGGCCCTGATAGCGCTGCCGTGACAGAGAAAAAGCCAGCAAGTAGAAACCCCGGACGCAGGAAGTGCGAGTAAAGTTTAGAGAAGGGGCTATTTAATGGTGGAGAAACGGATGAACAAAGCAACGAGGATTTCAACCTAGGGATTTGAAGTGGAAAGGGGAAAACTAGAAGCATTTAAGTGATCGAGACGCCAGCTCACTCACCGTACATCAAGGACAGATAGCCCGTCGTTTTAAATTTCAAATACGAAGAGTCGGGAGATGCCACGTCACCAATCGTTATAAGAGGCCAGGCTAGATGCAAGCCCAGATACGCAATGGACATACTCATTTAGGCCCATGCTCAGGTCAAAATCTCCCCTGAAGAAAAGTGATACCTCAGGTCCAACCCGGTAGACGGAAGACCAGAGGAGAAGCCCCCGGATTGGTAAGATTTGACTATCAGTTTCTACTCTTGACTCATTTCACTCACAAGACCAGAAACTGGGGGACTGGTGTTAAGCAAATAAAAGCACCAGGTCGGCCATGCTACTATTTCCACCCCAGTATGAATCACCTCAGCCAAATGGTACGAGCAAAATAGGGGTAACATGAGCTGATCAGAGACGAATACCGACCAGAGTCAAATACCGAGCCGGTACCCGTCCCCCGAAAAGCGGAAACACGATCCCACAGAATCGCGGTAGTTGCGCTTTTCCCAGAACCGTTGAAGGACACGCAAGATCCACATTTGCCCACAATGTAACAGTTAGAGTCCCATGAGGGGCTGCCACTACCCGAAAAAGGTGGGATGAATGGCAAACAGAAACGTGGGGACAGCGGCTATAAAAGAAGAAGAAATAGATGAAGAAAGAGATAGAAAATCTGAGAGAGGGAAAACGCTGCCAAATTGAAACCAGGCAATTTTATTACAAACTTCGAGCAAATTAGAACCACTCTTGAATCAAAATTTAACTGTTTTCCCGTAAACACCTTGTGCTAACTTAGGCATCGAAGGGTTTACGCCGGCAAAACCACCGGCATCTCTGATCTGTTTTTGGTGAACACAGGTCTAGTAAGGAAGAGGAGAGTGATTCCAACCACAGTGGTTCGAGCAACAGTCGATAATATAAACGTTGGTGACAGAATCTGGTCGGTCCAAGGACGAGCAGATTTCAGCATCAACAGTAAGTAAACTAGACATCAATAGAAAGAAATAATTCGTTGGATACAAATACGTATTTGTGAGCAAACGTAATGAGCATAATGAAATTACTAGATGCAAAGCACGACTAATTGCATAAGGTTTATCATAGAGTCCTGATATTGATTATGAGGGTATCTATTCTCTAGTGATGCATGCTGTAATGTTTCAGTTTTTAATCAACTCTTCATAGGTCACTTATGCTAATATTTACATGAAAATCCCTGAAGGATTCAAAATGTCTAAAGTATTTAAATCAAAGGATCGTAATTTATATTCAATCAATCTGTAATAGTCTTTATAGAGATTGAAACAATCTTGACGTATGTAGTGCATATCACTTTAGTGAATATTTAATTAAGGAAGGATACAAAAATTATCCTATTTGCCCATATTCATTAGAAAACTCGAATCTTGATTTGCAATTCTAGCAGTTTATGTTCATCATATGAACTTAATTAGATCTCCTGAAAAGCTTCCAAAAGCTGCTAAATATTTAGAGAGAGAATTTGAAATGAAAGATTTGATGAAAACAAAATATCGTCTCAGCCTGCAAATTAAGTATAAAACAAACGGAGTGCTTATTCATCAATCAACTTTTGTTGAAAAAGTCTTAAAGCATTTCAATATGGATAATGCTCATTGGCTAAGTACTGTTATGGTTATTCAATCGCTCAAACCTAGAAAGGATCCATTCCGGCCTAAAGAAGATGATGAAGTGATACTTAGTCTAGAAGTACCAATGCAATCAATGCCTTATTATATTTAGCTCAGTGCACCAGACCAGACATTGCATTCCCTGTGAATTTTTTGGCGAGATTTAGCTCAACACCAACACGATGATATTGGAATGGCATCAAACATACCTTCTAATATCTTCTTGGAACAACGGACTTGGGGTTATTTTATTCGAGTCAACTAACGGAGAATCCTATTTTTATTGGTCATGCAGATGCAAGTTACCTCTCTGAACCCCAAAAAACTCATTCACAAATAGGATATGTTTTCACTTATAAACACGACAATTTTATAGTGATCTACTATGCAGACTTTTGTTGCCACTTCCTCTAGTCATTCAAAGATCCTTAAATTATGTGAAGCAAACAAAGAGTGTATTTGGTTAAGGTCTACATTAGAGCATGTGCAATTTGACTTATGCAATAGATATTTCAACAATTATATATAAAGATAATGTTGCTTGTATTGCTCAAATTAGAAGAGTATACATTAAGAGAGATAGAACTAAGCAAAACTCACTAAAGTCTTTCTACACTCATGAGATACAATAGGATAAGAAAATTGATGTCAAGCAAATACACTCCACTAATAATTTTGTTGATCTTTTTACAAAGCTTTACCAACATTGATGTTTGAGAAGTTAATCTACGATATTGGCATGCGTTAACTCAACAAATTATCAAATTTGTACATGAAATTTGAGGAGACAATTCATTAAGGAGAGCATATTTTGAAGATAAGAGTTTCTCCAGATATATTTGACGGATATACACTGTACTTTTTTTTTTCTTTTGATGAGGTTTTCTCCCACTAGATTTTAATCACAAGGTTTTAACGAGACATAAGTACCTAAATGGTGAAATTCAAGGGGAGTGTTTTAAACTAGTGGTGAACTTTCACCATTTACAAACTGCAAAATATCCGACATTGAAAAATTGATAACCCCCCACCCCTTTGGTACCTTATAAATACAGGTAATGAGTTTGTAAATGTAATCAATTAACAATAAAGCTTATTAATAATAAGATAATTTAATAAAATTACTTCGTTTAGTTAAAATTTTTTATTATTTATTTATTTTATAACATTAAAAAAATTATTCAAAAGGCTGCAAAATGGAGAAGAAATGAAGAGAATACAGTATCAGTGAAACCATGGTAACTGATCTCTTCTTCTTGCTACTAATATTATTAGCTTCACCTCCCATCATCATTTCTTGCCTCTCTGTATAATCAAATCAACGGCCACAATGTTCAGAACCCACTTGAAAATCACCCTTGAAATCCTCAAAATAACTTTTTTTAAAAGGGAGAAAATAAATACCCCCACTTGTTAAAACAAAATAAATTTACTTCACAGGAAACCAAGTGTCCTCCGTACAAAAAGGAAAAGGCTAGCTTTCGCTAGGAATCCTTAAAAGGAACTAGATAAGAAAAGAAAAAGCATGTTGCATATTGAGCTTTCAGCTCTTTTCACCTTTTATAAAGTTGTCTTTAGTGGTTAATAGATGTAAATATATAAGAAATTAAATTTTAATTGTGTATTGTTATAATTTATAAATAAAAAAAATTATTAAAAAATGTTACTGAACCTAAATTCTTCAAAGTACTACGTATGTATGCTTAAGCCATGGCATCCCCAACGTTCCATCCAGCCTTGTGTCTTTGTTTGTCTTCAGAATGATGAAATATTTATTTTATGTTAGGTGGCGGATGCATGTTATAGCATTATTATTAATGCAGGACGTGACGCTTTTTTCCAATGGAGGAAATCTACAATCGTACGGATCCATTTTCCTGTGATTTAAGGAAGAAAGATGGATCTAGCCAACTTACACAATTGCTTAATTAAGTGAGTCGTTTCCATTGTTCACCTTGAAGATAATGTGTATATAAATAAGCTCCTTTGTGTTGAGAAAGATTATGACCCAAGTATTTAATTTGGCAAGTTAAAATTCAACAATGTAGCTTCATTTTCCCAAGCCTACTGCAAAATAAGAAAGGCAAGAGTCACATTTGTTTGTGAAACCCAATGACTAATAGAGTACTTTTTATAAATTATAAACATGTAATTTTCTTTAGTATCTTACTAGATCTTAGTGTATATAGTTGTTTTTTTTTAATTGCCAGAAATTCGGTTTTTACATTTTTTTTTATTATTAGGCGTTGTCCTAAATTATATTTTTTTATATTAAGACCTGAATCTTTATTATATTTGAAGCTAAATTGACTTATGATGTATAAAAAATTTGACCAATTAAAGGAAATAAGATTAATTTTGAATTGCCCCTCATGAATTGATTGTCTTCAAATCACTCTCTTATTTTTAAAAACATTAATTTAGCCTCCATTTTTATTAAGAAGATAAAAATTTTAAAAAAAAGGTCAACGTACCCTTATTTTTCCTTATCCTTTGAACAAAAATAGAGATAATTTGAGGGTTTTTTTTCATAAAAAAAAGGTGGTCAATGCACACAAGAATAATTTAAAGTTATTAATGATGCTTAATAACGTGAACTTTGCTTTATAAATTTATCCAAAGAAATTAAAGCTAGACTAATAGAATGGAAATATGGTTGTCGTTGACCTGAGGTCTTCTTAATTTATTTCTTTATATTTAATTACTTTAATTTTGGTTAAAAAAATTAGTTTACCTTTATTCTAAAAAATAATGCAGCTTTAGCTTTTGATTTTTAAAAATAATCTTTATTTTTTTGGGGTAATAAAAAATATACAACATATTATCAACACTGATGATTATTTAATTTATCATCTTTTAATTCGTCATTATTTAGTGATTATTTTGTAGAAAAAAATAAAAAATAAAAAACTCATTCGAATCACAACTTTACTACACCGGTCATTACATGCAGAAACATATTCATATTCACTCAACCAACTCCATGGAATTTATTGGATGGATAGAATTCAATTCGAACAAATATCTACTTTTATTATTAAGCATCATTAGATGCTTAAATTCGCATCACGTGCGAGCACGAAGAAACTAAAGCCCTTCAAATCAATCAAGTAGCTTGCTCGTGCCATCCGGCCATCCATTTTGACCATTACTTACAATAGGCAAATTGACATGAAATCAGTAATGAGTAATTAATCAGCTCTATTCCACTGAACTAATGCTACATTTATCAATTAGTAATTAAAATGTGTTGGAATGAGAAAGAGAAATCGGAATTAAAATAAGTTGTTTACTTAAATTGCAAAAATTAGAATCAAAATGAGTATATTTATATTGATATGCTTATTTTGCCTTAGAATCTGAATAGATTATTTCAAATTACTAAAATATCCTAAATTAACTATTGTCACTTTTATCATTATTTGTTATAATTGTAGTGATTATGAGTAGTCAAAAAAATTGTTATTAATAATAATAATAACAGCAACAACAATAATAAATAATAATAATAATATTAATAAAACCATCTTCGTCATCCTTAACGTTGTAGTTGTCGTTGTGGTTATTATTATTAATAATATCTTTATTATCACTATTATTTTCACTATTATTATCATTATTATTAACAACAACAATGACAAGAATAATAATAATGATGATGATGATATAATAATATTTTAATAGAAGATAAAAGTGGAATTATGAAATTTAGGTAGAGATAAAATGGTGAGTTCAAAGAATGAGAACTCGATTCCTAATCCACTCTCTTCTCCAATTGGAATCAAGTTCTCATTTGTTATTTTCAATTTCACACTACAAAAAAATAGGCAATTGAAAATAAAAATTAAACACATAATATTATTAAATAATTAGTGACATGTAACTATTTAAACTAGGTAAGATCCCAAAACTTAAAATATTGCAACGAAGCTATGATTTAGAATATATATATATATATATAGTAGTTTTCTAATCAGGAATCCCTGACTTTAATAAAGTCAGGGATTAGTTAAAAGACAAAAAAAATTAGATTTTACTACACTACATGATAAAATACAGTGCATTAGAGTATGTGTTTATTTTGTCTTTTAGCTAATCCCTGATTGAAAAACTACTATATATATATATATGTATGTATGTATGTATGTATGTATGTATGTATGTATGTTAGTTTTCCAACCAGAAATCCCTGACTTTAATAAAGTCAGGGATTAGCTAAAAGATAAAAATAAATAAATTTCAATATACTACAAGATAAAATACGATGCATTGGAGAATGTGTTTATTTTATTTTTTAACTTATCCTGATTAAAGTCTGAGATCCCTTATTAAAAAACTATATATATATATATATATATATATATATATATATAGGCACACACACTTTTATGGTTGCTTAGCCCTTGATGTAAGGTTTCCATTAAGTCTTTTGACCTTGACATCTGGCGGAAATAATAATTAAAAAGTCATTATTTTCTTTTTTAGAATAAAAGTAATGTAATTAAATTAAATACAAATGAAATGAAACGAAGACAGCGTGTCAACCTTATTTTCTGTAAATACAGATTCTAAAGACAACTTTCTTTGTCAAACTTTTCTTCAATTACTTCTTTATAGAAAGCATTATTAACCATTGGGTTCCAGCGCGACTATTGCCTTTCACATTTTAGATTTTGTAATACTTGATCATAATCTTCATCCTGATCATCAACAATCTGCATAATCTTTAAGGGAAAAGAAATGAAAAATAAAATAAAAAATGAAAGCTACATTTATTTTCATTTTCGTTCCAATGTGAATATTCATCCTTTGATGGAGAAATGGAAAACGAATTAATTGCATTTCCAAAGCAAGTTGAAATAAAGGGGGGAAAAATGTAAAGACTCAGTGAAGAACACCCTTAGTCCATTTTGCTACAGTGTGAGTAAGCAAGCAACTTCCCTTTTGAAAGCTTTTTCTTTTCTGTTTCATTTTAAGGTTTCTTTTCTTTGTTAACTGATTTTCAACAGTTCTTTTGTACTATCTATCCTACTTGCTTTCTTGTGAAGCAACTTCATTATGTTTTAACACGTAGGGAATCTCTTTTTTTTTCAAAACAAAAAAGTTATTTTGAGGATTTAAAGGGTGTCTTTGAAGTGGGTTCTTAACATTTTGGTTGTTGGTTTGATTATGCAGAGAGAGGAGAGAAATGATGAAGATGGAAGGTGAAGCTAGTAGTAGTAGCAATGAGAGGGCACTTCCCAATCGCCATGGTTTCATTGATACTCTATTTTCCTGGTCTCTTCAGGACATTCTTAATGAAAATCTTTTCAAGGAAAAGGTTTGCTCTAATTTCTTCCCCATTTTCATCCTCATTTTTTAATAGTTTCTTCACATGGATTTGAAGGTTTGGCCATGCTAACTTACATTCATATTATGTGACTCCATAATTAAAAAGAGAATATTTCTGAGCTCACGCTGTAACAATTAATGATACCTGTGATGTAAAGTCCTTTTAAAGCAGTTTCCTATAAATCTTTACTAATTAGTTAGATTCTAGCATTTCCCTTTTTGAGTTGGAAGTTTGTTTGATATCTTTACTAATATGTCTAGCGTTGCTCTTTCAATTATAGATATTAATGTTTACCTATATTAATGATGTATATCTAATTTTAATTTTAAAGGAAAGCAGAAGCATGTTACTTGCTATCGAAGTTTCTAATAATGGACCAGATAGCTTATAAAGTGTTTATGAATGTTTCGCATCAAGTTTCACGGGCTCAGCTATTTCAGATTTCAGTTACCGTCTATGATCATGGCACAAAGACATACATTGCTCATACAAAATTCTGCGATTGTCCTATGTAACTATTGCTGTATATGAACATTTACATTTCTAGTCCTTTTATATGCATGACTGTAAACACCCATGTGTGTTTTCTTACTCTTTCTGCAATATTTTAAACCTAAGAACCTTTGTGCTGTTCTGCCCATTTTATGTTTCTGCTAGCGAATTTCATTTTACATTCAACTGTACACTAACTGCTGTTTCGTTCCTTTTAGGTGAAACAAATTCCATTATCGTTTCAGTCTGACAGTCAGTATTTTGAGTCATTTGTTTTCCCCTTGTTGGAAGAAACACGAGCAAACCTGTTCTCAAGCCTGGAAAATATTTCAAAAGCACCTTTCGCTCAAGTGGTTGCTTTTGATGATTCTGAGCCAGATAGACCAATGTTGTATGATGTTCAGGTGGGTTACTGGAGCAACAGATTCAGTGATCTCGGCAAAGAGCCTTACAAAACACTGCCAGGGGATATTTTAGTTCTAGCAGATGATAAGCCCGAAACTGCCTCTGATTTGCAGAGGGTGGGAAGGATACAGACTTTTGTAGCAGTCACGAAAATAGCAGAGGTCGAGAATGAAAGTGACGAGAAGGAAAGCGACGAGGAGGATGTGGACAAGAATGAAATTGATACAAGTTCCACTTATTTTCAAGTCAAGGCCTCTAGAAAAATCCAAATTGATGGTGCAAAGAAATTACCATTCTTGATTTTCTTGACAAATATAACTACAAACAAAAGAATATGGAACTCCTTACATATGAATGGAAATTCAAAGATTATCAAGGAAATTCTGTGCACTGATTCTGTGGTAAGTGTTTTGGAGATGATCTTTTTAGATTATGATCTTTCTTTATGTCATGTAATTAGTTTAACTTATGATCTTTCTTTATGTCATGTAATTAGTTTACCTTCACCAGTATGGAATGTCCAACTTTTATACGAGGGAATGCATGATGAATTGATTATAATGTATCATCAAAGTAGGATAACATTAATGGCTTTTAGGCTCACTGAATATACTTCTGCCTTCTGACATTAGCTGTCGATTGATTGTTACACTTTCATCTCGAGTGCTAGGTTGATGAAAATTGCGAACTCTGTTCCGTGCAAAGTGAGGGCATCTGGACTGAGATATTTGGTCCTAGTTTGTCTTCTACCCTGAATGATTCACAAGTACAGGCTATCTTATCCTGTCTTCGTCATACACATTGTGACCACAAGGCCACTGTCCAACTTATTTGGGGCCCGCCGGGCACGGGGAAAACTAAAACTGTTAGTATGCTGCTCGTTAACCTCTTACAAATGAAGTGCAGAACCCTCATTTGTGCCCCAACAAATGTTGCAATTAAGGAACTTGCCTCTCGTGTTGTGAAACTGGTAAAAGAATCAGTTGAAAGAGATTCTAGAGATCTTCCGTTTTTCCCACTGGGAGAGATTCTCTTATTTGGAAATAATGAGCGTCTAAAAGTTGATTCAGGAGTTGAGGAGATATATTTGGACTATCGTATTGAGAGGCTTGTGGAGTGCTTTGCACCGCACACCAGTTGGAAGCATTATTTTGGTTCCATGATAGATTTTCTTGAACACTGTGTTTCTCAGTATCATAACTTCTGGGACAAATGGATGAAGCCAAGTGAAGACATCAATGGAAACATGATCGAGCAGAAAGAATGCTGGAAGGAAGCTGAAGCGAGCAAGGGGGAGATGCCATTTCATGAGTTTGTCAGAGAAAGATTTCAACGTACTGCAGCTCCACTTAGAAGTTGCATTCTTAACTTCGGTACCCATATACCCAAGTGTTACATCGGGGAAGATAATTTTCAGGTCATGGTAACCCTTATGAATTTACTTGATTCTTTTGAAACCTTACTGTTTCAAGACAACGTGGTTTCTGAGGAGCTTGAAGTACTTTTTTCACATTCAGTAGATGAAGATTTTTCTCAGTCAATTCTGGATATAAAGTACTTGTTACACAAGAAGAGAAGTGAATGTCATTTTGTTTTAAGAAATCTTCGGAATTCTTTTAACAAACTTGACCTTCCCAGAGCTATGGACAAAGAAAGACTTAAAGATTTAGTTAAGGGTTTCTGTTTTAAAACGGCTTCTTTATTTTTTAGTACTGCTTCAAGTTCATATATGCTGCATTCAATGGCAATGGAACCACTGGTCTTTCTAGTTATAGATGAAGCAGCACAGTTAAAGGAAAGTGAATCAACCATACCTCTACAGCTCTCGGGTATAAAGCATGCAGTTCTTTTTGGAGATGAGTGTCAGTTACCAGCTATGGTTGAAAGCAAGGTATGTTATTGTTATTTAGACATCTTACATACGTTTTCTTTTGTCTCCTTTGCATTTCACCCTTGTTTAATTGAATTTTAGTTGAACTGGAGTATGCAGCTTTCTACACATTTGATGCTCGCTTCTTCATTTTTTCCCTCTCTTTTTTACATTTCTTTTCAGGTTTCTGGAGAAGCTTGTTTCGGTAGAAGTTTATTTGAGAGGTTAAGCCGTTTGAGACACTCACGTTTGAGACACTCAAAACACCTGCTCCCTATACAGTACAGAATGCATCCATCCATTAGCCTCTTCCCAAACTCATATTTCTATGACAACAAGATTTGTGATTCCCCTAGTGTTAGGAAAAGAAGCTATGAAAAACGATTTTTGCCTGGGCCAATGTATGGTCCATATTCTTTCATTAATGTGTTTGGTGGAAGAGAAGAGTTCATTGAGCACAGCTGTAGAAATATGGTTGAGGTATCTGCAGTGATGAAAATTATGCTGAACTTGTACAAAGGTATGTCTCGGTGGAGCCTCACTCTTGTGTACATCTAAATATTTTTGCCTCACTGTAGCTTTTGTTTATTTGAATTTTGATATTTTCCTTTGAGAAAGAAGATATACTTTCATCTTATCAAAATTTTCTGCTATTATGATTCATGATTGTATGGGTTTGTTCAACCACTCTTATACTATTTTCCTAGTTAAGACTGCAAAATTGTACGGATTCATTTTATTTCCTGTTAAACATAATTGAAGAGAAAAAGGAGTGTAATTTAGATGCAGTGGTGCATATAGATAGTGCAAGTATTCTGACTGCATTACTGGGAAGAGATATCCCTGTCATCTTGCAAAATATGTATCCTTTAGATTCCCTTAGTGCACAGTGTAAGTAATTTGTGCTCTAATCTATTAAAAAAAAGCCTATCAATGTGAAATATTTCTTTCTGCCAGTGTACTTTGAGTATGTTAACACATCAATTTCTTATTTCCTTGTAATCCTTAACGTGCAGCTTGGATTCACTCAAAAGAGAAGCTCAGCATTGGTATAGTGTCGCCTTACAGGGCACAAGTTGTTGCAATTCAAGAAAAACTTGGAAGTAAATATGAGAAAAGTGTAGGCTTTGCTGTAAAAGTGATGTCCATTGATGGTTTTCAGGGAGGAGAAGAGGACATAATAATAATTTCAACTGTAAGATCTAACAATGGTGGATCAATTGGTTTCATATCCGATCCTAAGAGAGCAAATGTGGCTCTTACGAGGGCTAGGTAACATGCAATATCTTAGAATATTACTCATTATTTGGTTTATTTTGAACTACAATGATGAATAACTTCTGTCGATTTGACTCCTTCTAGGCACTGTCTTTGGATTTTGGGGAATGAAAGAACTTTAACTCGTAATAAATCTGTTTGGAAAGCCTTAGTCCTTGATGCTAAGGCTCGAAAGTGTTTTTTTAATGCTGATGATGATAAGGATTTGGGGAAAGCAATATTAAAGGTGAAGAAAGAGCTTGATGAATTAGATGAACTCCTCAATCCCGGAAGTGTACTTTTCAGAAGTCAAAGGTGGAAGGTACTTAATTTTAGTCATCATACTTTCTTTCACAATCAGTGTTTCTGTTATGACTTGTTACTAATTATTTTCTTCTTTCCTCAGGTTAATTTTAGTGATAACTTTTTGAAATCATTTCGAAAGCTGACTTCAAAACGGACCAAAAATTTGGTTATCAACCTTCTGCTGAAACTTTCTAGTGGGTGGCGACCTAAGAAGAGAAATGTGGACTCAGTCTGTGCAAGCTCTTTACACATCATTAAGCAATTCAAGGTTGAAGGATTCTATATTATTTGCACAATTGACATAGTGAAGGATGTGGAGGAATCTCAGTACATCCAAGTTTTGAAAGTCTGGGATATACTGACTTTGGAGCATGTCCAAAAACTGGTGACACGTCTGGATAACATATTTGTGAAGTACACTGATGAGTATCTTAATCTTTGCAAAGAGAAATGTATTGAGGGGTATGTCTATTCTTTATTCTCATTGTTTTGATTCCTAAACATTAGAGCATTGCTTGGAGTGAAAGGAATATGATTGTTTAGTCATGTTTGGGTGAATTTGTTTTAATTACTGCGGGTTGTTTCTTTGCACCCAGGAATTTAGAGGTTCCAAAGACTTGGGCAGTCAATTCAAATATTGTCCGGTTCAAGAATCTTGCTGAGAATGAATGTGGGTGTGACTTAAGTGGTGCTGCATCTGATAGTAGAAATTATGCTGAGAATTCAAATGTGAGTGACAGTCTGTTGTTGATGAAGTTCTACCCCTTATCATCAGGTGTAGTGAGCCACCTCCTATCTGACCGTGACGGTAGAGAATTGGATCTTCCATTCGAAGTAACAGATGAGCAGTTGGAGATTATCCTTTTTCCTAGAAGCACCTTTGTACTTGGTCGGTCGGGTACTGGGAAAACTACTATTCTGGTAATGAAATTGTTTCAGAAAGAAAAACATCACTACATGGTAGTGGAACAATTCTATGGAGTAAATAATAGTTTAACTCTGCATACTAGCCAGGAATCGGAGATTGAGGAGGGTCTTGAGAAGACTGAAAGAGCTATCCTGCGGCAACTTTTTGTGACAGTTAGTCCTAAACTATGTTTTGCTGTAAAGCGACATATATCTCACTTGAAGAGGTACATGGTTTGTTTTAATGAAATCTCTGTTAAGTTTTATATTTTATTTAAAAAAAATCCTCTTCACCTTAAATCTACAAATGATGAATTTGCACGAGTTCGATAAGTTAGGTTCTATATATTAGATTCTTCCTCCCTTCTTTTCTGTTAAGGAAATTAGAAAATTTTTCACTTCTAAAACCAAACATATAATTTTAGTGTGCCTATGAATATCGAATGTTAGAAGGCATGTCTATGAGTTGAGGAAGTTAGCTTTATTGTCAAACATTTTCTGTCCTGACTGAGACCGAAAGCTTCTAATGATTCGAAATCAACATTTTAGTTCTCCATTTTTTTCCTCTTTAAGATTGCTATGAACGGAAATGATGGCTAGGGGTTAACTTAATTAGCTTAAGTTTAAACCAGTTTAATGCATTTTCTATTTTTTGTTAATCATGTTGAAATTAGAAAAGAAATCAAATTTTCAGTGCTGTCTTTTTTTTTTTACTCTGAATAAAACATTAAAAAAAAAAAATCTTAGCGGGTTTAAGAAGCTTTAGGCTTCTTATTTCATATCATATTTCATGAATTCATCATGTTTATGAGTGTCTCAACATTCTATTGACAATAAGCCTTGTTTTCTGGTATTTGAAGATATTTTAACTTGTTAATTTTGATTGATGCATCTGCCAAAATCATCTTACTAGTGTGATATGCAATAGAATCATTTTTAAGAAGCCTAATTTTAGTTGCTGCTACTTGCCTACTGTCTGAAAAAGAGTGTTTAGTGTTTTTAGGTTCTCAGCTGTATCCACTAAATAGATTAACAATTTTAATGCTTTCCTTGACATTTGTTACACTGAATATGTTTTGTGTCTAATGATTGGCCTTTTTAAATCTGCAGCTCTGCCTTTGATGGAAAGTTTGCAGCAGAAAGCATTGAGATTAATGATATTGATGATGCTGCAGAATTCAGAGATATCCCAAATTCTGTTGTTGATATTCCAACAGAGGCTTACCCTCTTGTCATAACATTTCACAAGTTCTTGATGATGTTGGATGGGACATTGGATAATTCATACTTTGAGAGATTCCATGATGTAAGGAAACACTATGGTCAAGTTCAAAATTCAAGATCACTTTTCATACAGAACGTTATCAGGACTAAAGAAGTTGATTATGAAAGGTTTAGTTCAACGTACTGGCCTCATTTTAATGCACAACTAACAAAGAAGCTTGATCCTTCTAGAGTCTTTACTGAGATTATATCTTACATAAAAGGTGGTCTCCAATCAATTGATATTATTGATGGTAAACTCAATCGGGAAGATTATGTTAATTTATCAGAGACCAGGATTTCCACTCTCAGCAGACAGTTGAGGGAGAAAATCTATGATATTTTTGAAAACTATGAACAAATGAAGTTGAGAAATGTTGACTTTGATTTGGCCGATCTAGTTAATCATCTTCATCATCGACTTAAAGAAGGAAGTTATAAGGGTGATAAATTTCATTTTGTTTACATTGACGAAGTTCAAGATCTTACTATGAGTCAAATCGCTCTGTTCAAGTACGTCTGCAGAAATATTGAAGAGGGTTTTGTTTTTTCGGGTGACACAGCGCAGACAATTGCTAGGGACATTGACTTTAGGTTTCAAGATATACGATCTCTGTTCTACAAGAAGTTTGTACTGGAATCGAGAAACAATGGTGATCGTGGAAGACAAGAAAAAGGACAACTCTCAGATATTTTCAGTTTGAGTCAGAACTTCCGTACCCATGTAGGTGTGCTTAACTTAGCTCAAAGCATCATGGAACTTCTTTACCGGTTCTTCCCTCACTCCGTTGATATTTTAAAACCTGAGACTAGTCTTATATATGGAGAGCCTCCCATTTTGCTTGAATCTGGGGATGAGGAAAATGCAATCTTAAAAATTTTTGGAAACAGTGGAGAAGTGGGAGGACATATAGTCGGTTTTGGGGCAGAGCAAGTTATATTGGTCCGCGATGACTCTGTTCGAAAGGAAATTTCCAATTATGTCGGGAAGCAAGCTCTTGTGCTGACAATAATAGAGAGCAAGGGCCTTGAGTTTCAGGTGATTTATTATTGAAAACATTTTAGTAATAGTGGAGTAATAAGAGTAGATTTTTATTTTGATTGGTTATATCATGCTACACTTTTTTGAGTACTCTCCTAATCTATGGTAATGTTTTTGTTGGTGGGCTCTTCTGTGTTCTAGTCAACAGTTTCAAAATGCACTTTACCTCTGTTACCCCTTGTCAGATTTTTCTCCATGGGCAATGTAGAATAAGCATATCTTGTAGCTGATGAAACTACTTCTGGTGACTATTTAGTGGTCAGTTTCTTATGGATGAGAATGAAAACATAAGGAGATTTTCGGTTGGTTGGCCGGGTACAAGGAAAACTACTATAATATGCTTAGTTAGATGTTTTCCAGTTGAACCAGCTATTACCCACACTTTATTGATTAGAAATAAGTACATAAAAATAGGAATATAACCAAGAAGATAACCAATTCTATGAGTAAAATACAACAATTAGAGATATTTTACTGTCAAATAAGATAATATAAGAAACTGATAAAGTTCATGCCAACTTTAGTTGCGGCCTTAAAAAGCATGGTTTTTACTTTTAATTTGATTTGATTTTCTAAAATGTTTTAATTCATACATCCAAGTTTTCGTCCCTTGTTCTTCACTGTAGTTATCAAGAATCCTAAATTTCACCAATGTTGACTTACATTATCTCTTTCTATAGGATGTACTGTTGTACAACTTTTTTGGCACTTCACCTCTGAAAAATCAATGGAGGGTAGTATATGAATATATGAAGGAACAGGCTTTGCTTGACTCCACATCACCTAGGTCCTTCCCAAGCTTCAATGAAGCTAAACACAATGTATTGTGCTCTGAACTGAAGCAACTGTATGTAGCCATCACTCGCACACGGCAAAGGTTGTGGATATGGGAAAATATGGAGGAGTTCTCCAAACCTATGTTTGACTATTGGAAGAAAAAGTCCCTTGTTCAAGTCAGGCAGTTGGATGATTCACTTGCACAAGCAATGCAAGTAGCAAGCAGCTCAGAGGAGTGGAAGTCACGGGGCATTAAGGTACTTGTAATCTTTACCCTTTTTTTCCCTTTGTGTGAGAGAGAGTGTTTGTGTGTCTCACTGTCTCTATGAACTCATTTATTTGTTACATGCCGAATGTATTGTGCTTTTTCACTAGCACTGTGATAGGACTTAGGGCTAAATTAGGGCTGACTTTTATTGATTAAATCAAAAGAAAACAAACAATCAATCCTGACCTACAATTCGAGAGGTAGGTCAATTTCTCCCAAAACTCCTAATGGTTCCTAATACCAGACAAAACTCAACATAAACCCTAAATGATTCCATAATCTCTTATTTATAGCTAAACCCCTAATTAATAATAAAGTTTCTAAATTGCCCCTGCCCCTAAAATTACTAAACAGCCCCTGCCCCTTTATATTTGCGCCTAACATAAGTTTTCATGGACCTAACACACTGAAATCAATTTATTCTGATTGCCATTTTTCTATTTCTGGCACCCAAAAGAGATTTGACATTTGACATTCATTATTAGACTGCACGCCTGCATTGCATGGAACAAGACACGGTGATCATGATTACCATCGCCATTACTTTTTAACTACTACTATTATCATCATTGTCTATGTAGTGCCTCTTGCATTGTCAGAATCCTTTCTTGAGAAGACACCTTTTAGTAAAATTTTACTGGAAAAACTGCACGATCATTGCTGCATTTATCAAAACATGGTCATGAATATCTCAGTCCATGCCTTTATGTTTGTGATTTAGACTACTACTATTGGTGCCTCAGTAATCTGCACTAAACAATAGGATGACATTGACATAGCTAACAGTGCAACTGGTGTTACCTTTAATTTATGTCAGCTAAATGGATGATGTTGTCAACACCCTGCATTTTCTTTCTAGGAGTGAGATGGATGTTTGTTCCTCGTCAAAATCAAATGTCGTTTTTCCTTTCTGCTAATTATTTGCTGTTTCCAGCTGTTTTGTGAGCATAACTATGAAATGGCAACTATATGCTTCGAAAAAGCTAAGGATTCTTATTGGGAAGGAAGGTCTAAAGCAACCGGCCTCAAGGCAGCAGCTGATCGTATTTGCAGTTCGAACCCTCTAGAGGCTAATGTTTATCTTAGGGAAGCTGCTAAAATTTTTGAAGCCATAGGCAAGGCTGATTCTGCTGCCAAATGTTTTTATGATTTAGGAGAATACGAAAGAGCAGGTATGAATTTGACATTTAGTGTTGATGGAATGTAATGCTGTGGTATGGCTGAAGTTTTGTTCATGTTATCTTCTCCCGTAACTTGAATGTCCCGTGGTTGAATTCTGACACTTGTGATGTTGGGAATTTGGTATTTTCAGGATTGTTTTAGATTATAGATAAAATGTTATGATATTTTTGTACGACCTATGAGACTATAAATTTGACAATCAGATTAACTTTCTTATCCTGCAGGTCGGATTTATATGGAAAGATGTGAGAAACCTGAGCTGAAAAATGCTGGGGAATGTTTTTCTCTGGCAGGGTGCTATGAGCTTGCGGCTGATGTATATGCCAGGGGCAATTTTTTCTCAGAATGTTTAGCTGTTTGCTCCAAAGGAAAACTTTTTGACATTGGGTTGCAATACATCAACTACTGGAAACAGCAGGCTGATACAGATGTTGGTCTAGTTGGAAGAAGCAAGGACATAAACAAAATTGATCAAGACTTTCTACAGAGTTGTGCTCTTCATTATCATGGGCTCAATGATAACAAATCCATGATGAAATTCGTTAAAGCTTTTCATTCCGTGGATTTGATGCGCAACTTTTTAAAGTCTAAAAGTTGCTTTGATGAGCTTCTGGTGTTGGAAGAAGAATCAGGAAACTTCATGGATGCTGCAAAAATTGCAAAACTGAGAGGAAACATTCTTCGTACAGCAGATTTGTTACAGAAGGCAGGAAATTTCAAGGAAGCTTGTAATCTCACTCTCAACTATGTGCTTTCCAACTCTCTTTGGTCACCTGGGAGCAAAGGGTGGCCCTTAAAGCAGTTTACACAGAAGAAGGAGCTTCTAGACAAAGCCAAGTCACTGGCAAAGAATGACTCGGAGCAATTCTATGAATTTGTATGTACTGAAGCTGACATTTTATCAGATCATCAGAGTGACCTACTGATTTTGAATCAACAATTAAATGCTTCTAAGAAACATCAGAGTAACAGCGGTGAAACAATATCTGTTAGAAAGATTCTTGATTTTCATCTGAAAACCAATTCCTCTAAATATGTGTGGGAAGATGAATTGGTTTTAGATCTCAAAGCACATTCGGAGGAGACAATTTGTAGAAACGGGGTTACTGTTCAGACTCTGGTCTACTTTTGGGACTGCTGGAAGGATAATATCGTGAATGTGCTTCAGTATCTTGGATGTCTCAAAAGCCAGCACTTTAACGACTTTAGAAGTTATGGAGATTTCTGCTTGAATTACCTTGGTGTGTGGAAGCAATACAATAATCTGAATACCACCTATCTTTTGTTGAACTCTGATGCTGATTGGGTGAGAGAATTGGACAATAAAAGTGGGAAGTTGACCTCTATCAATGTCCATCAGCTTGTAGAGGCGGCTAGGAGTTATTGGAATTCTGAGTTGCTCTCTGTTGGTATGAGCGTCTTGGGCAATCTTGAAGCCCTTTATAAGCAGTCATCCAAGAATTCGCCATCTATGTCTTGGCAAGTACCATGTCTTGCTTACATGTACGAAGTTGCAAAATTTCTTCTGAGTTCCAAGTATCTGAACCTCCAGTACCATGCTAAGGGACTGCAGAAATTTGTTGACCAATCAACTGAGCATTTCTTTGACTTCATATTTCCTCCTGACTGGCGAGAATCAATGACAAAGAATATGATTTTTCTGAGAGGAACTGAGTTGTACAGGAATATCATCAAAGAAATCATTTTTAAGAACATTGGTTTGAAGATTAATCTATCTCATAGGCTAATTGGAAGCACGGTGGTAATGATTCTTGGGACAGGCAAGTTAAGCAATGATGTATATGAGCGAGTTGCAAGACGGTTTGATGGAAATTCACCATGGAAGGAATTTGTCAAGAGTCTCTCTTGGAATATGGGATTTGAATCTTGTCAGGGATCTGCGTCGTACCGTAACTCTGATGAATTGGAAGAGGTTTCTCATATTTGGAAATTCTATAGAGCTTTATTGGATACTTATGAAGCCAACTGGAGGATAGCTAGCTATATAACACCAGATTGTTTCCTGTATCTTATCGAGCGCCTTTTGATTTTATTGTCTAGCTTCAAGGGCTACATTTTCACTACAAAGTCATCTTTTGTTGATTGGCTTATCTACCAGGAAGGGAGCGCCTCTCTATCTTTCAGCTTATTACTTGATGTTCATCAATCCTTTGGAGATGTACTTGAATTTATTTTCAACATCGTTCAGCAGTTCCTATACAATGAGAAGGAAATGATGCAGTGGATTCAACAATCTCATACAAAAAATAAACAGTACCACTCGTTGGTGGTTTTGAGATTGGTTGTCATAGTATGTTTGCTTCATTTGAACTTTGGGAATTCCGTGAATTTGCTTGTCGACTTGCTGGGCAGAAACTATATTTCCAATAAGTTGCCATGGGAATTCTGTGATGCCCTCCGCAGAGGACGAAAACGTGATGTTCTGAATGTTATCGCTGAAGCATTTAAAAAGATAGGCAATCCTCTTGTGGTTGCGAGTTTGGGAGGAAATTGCCCAAAATTTGCATGTACAGATGCAATTTTTGTGGACATGAGGGTCACCAAATGCAAGGAGGACATTTTAAGAACTTTATTTCCAGTAAATGAAGCCTCTCAAGGTCATGCTGCAGCTGCTAGAATGGAAGCCACTAATATACAAAGGGAAGAACTGCCTACAGACAGTTGTGAACTAGGGAAGAGTTCAAACGTTTCATCTTCTGGTTCTACTTCCCTGCAAGATCTGGGAACAAATACATTGAACGTAAAGGTGGATGACCTGCTGATGAACCTTGGACAATTCTGGAAAATATTCGAAGCAATAGAGTTCGGATGCTTTGGAATAGTGTTCAAAGACTCAGCTACTAAGGTAATGCCAAGTTGTTTCACATTGTCAATTTGGCTTCAGTTTGGAGCTGGTGATAAACTGTGCACAGAGTAATGTGAATACCTTTTTGTTTGCTGATTTGTTCTTAGTGTATCTTGTAGGAGGATGTGAAGAAAAGTATTCAACTTTTAACTGCTGCAATGGATGGATGCTCTCAGAAAAGCTCTTTTAATGGTGAAGATAAAAATCGATGGGATGAAGCAGCCAGCATGCTTGAAGATTTGAAACGGCTTTATGCTGCACTTGATGGTGTGATGAGGTCAGTTTAAAAAGGATGTTGACTTGCAAGGTTCGCAATAGCATTACAAAATTGAACAATTTTTGCTTTTCACAATGTCCAAATCAAAGCTGTTGCATGCATGATTTTTTAAAGGCAATTGGAATCTGCATTAGTTAGTCATAGTTGGTGTATAATATCAGTTCCCATAATAACATTTGATCGTCTAATTTCTTCAGTGGGCAGAAACACGAGAACGTTCCAACACTCCAAAAAATTTACAACAGGTTGCAGTCAAGAAGACTGGAAATAGAACCTTTCCTGAATCAGCTATTGCAGCAATACATAATTGGTAAAGGCAAGTCATCAGAGACTGGCATTGTATCAGCTGGTGAATGTGAAGTGGAAAACACCAACAGCAACACCGATTACGATGGCAATTCCGATAAGGGAAAGATGGTTTCTACATCAGCAACCAGTGCTTCTGAAGACCAAGGCATCAGTCAGAAACCTGAAAACAAGAAGTCGGGACCAAGCAAGTCCAAAAAACACAAAAAGGGGAAACGTGGCCAGAAACATAAGTAGTGTAGCCTGATACAACAACATTTTTCCTCTATAAAGTTGTTACCGGTAGTTACTGCCTGAACTCCTGCTCTTTGCACTGTAGTTAATTAACTTCCATACAAGCGTCTTACCATTTGATTAAAACTGGGCAAATGAATCGGCAAGATGTGTAATAAACAGAACCACCTCATATTACTTTGCATTTGATTGTGGTAAGTGCTAAAAATGGCAATTTGTATTGTATGCGATGATTACTAGTTTTTTAGAGTCTCACAAATATTAGGTCCATCCAAGACTTAAAACTTCATTATTTGGTGCTTGGCACATTAGTAGAATTTTTCATTATTTGGTGCATAACCTTGGCACATTAGTAAACTTTCAACTTCAAAATGCGGATACGCAGGTTTGAGATGAGAATTTCATCCTTACATCATGTGTTGCTATAATGAGCAAGGCTGGGAAATATTTTGGTGGTTCCTTTGATGTTGTACCGCAAGTCTATTGATAAACATGCTTGGATTGGAACTCCTGATGATAACGATCTAAAGAAGATATTCAATGTGTTCTAAAACTGATCAAACTGGTCAATCATCAACAATAGTAATATTAATCACATAGAAAATCAGCAAAAAGCTGCCTGTTAACCCAATCAAAAGCTTATCCAAGGAAAACTCGACAGACTTGCAGTGATCTTTTGTATAAAATAAAGCTCAACACCCAAAAACAAATTTCTGTTTAAACCATAAACCAAAGCTCCATTAGCTACACTTATGGAGAAGCTTGAGCTGAATTCCTTGAGTTAATGGAAAACAATTCCAGAATAAACTTTATCCAACTTCTGGGGTTCTGTCCTAAATCCGAATTCTAGAACACACAGAAGCCATCAATACACTAAATATAAAATTTAAAAATTTAAGACAAAAGCACGGCCACAATCACAAGGGTTAAAAAACAAATCATTCAAATATACGTGAATAAAATCAGTATTGAAAGAGAAAAAAACAAAAACATTGTTTCCGCCCAACGTTTTCCTCAACTCACAAATCATCATCCCTTTAGATTGGACAAGGAAAAGCTGCTGAACATATACAAGTTTAATCATGGCCACTAAATTATGTTTATTAATACACGGGCTTAGACTTTAATGCTAAAGCATAAGTCAGAATTTGGTATCGGTTAGAAATTAAAAGAGTTCGCTTTGTTCTTAAATGGGTGCATATCTTTATTAACACGGCAGAGAAAGTCGGAAAATTTATGATCACCATACAAATTAACCTGTAGTGTTGTGCATACAAAGGACACTAAACCTTTGATTCGCAATCTCTTGCTTAACTCATTCTCATGAGATATAACAAAAATGAAACAGAACTCAGTTTCCTTGACCCTTATTTCTCAGTACTGTCATCTGTGAAACCCAAATGACAGTTTTCCATAACTAACTAAACATAACAAGAAGAAGTTGATTATTACCGAAAACTCAAATCCATAAGTCAGTTGTTGGTGTTTTTGATATCGTCGTTGGTCCCGAAGAGCTTCATCCTCGACAATGGCGTCCTCAAATAGCCTTCAACTTCAAATTTCTTCGGCGAAAGTTGTCTATACTTAGCAAACTCCTCTTTAGCTTCCGCATTCCTATCAAGCAAGCTATAAATCATTCCCTTACAAAAGTAAGGCCTAAAATCATTTGGATCCTCAATCTCCAATTCTTGGTAACTCTTCAAAGCCTCATCGACATTCTTTTGCAAGAACTTTATCTGCGCCATTATAAACCTCACATCTCTAGCTTCTTTCAATTTGTTCCCATCCTCGGCAATCTCCAAAGCCTCTTCTAATCTCTTTATCACCGCCTCTCCCTCCCCGCATCGGTCCATCAACAACGCATTCTCAAACAAAGCCTCAAAAGACAGAGGATTTCCGGCGAGAATTTCTTCGAAGACATTGCGTGCATCTTGGGTCTTGCCCATTTCGCTGAGCAACCGGGCCATCAAGAATTTCCAGTCGGTAACCTGGGGCTGGGCAACGGCCAGGCGTTGGAGTATCGTGAGAGACTCTTGGTCCTCCCCATTTTCAAGCTTTTTCTGCAGAAGGGTTTTGAGAGATTCAATGGCTTGATGTTCATCATCACGTTCATTCTCGAGCTCAGTGTGGGTTTCAGTGACTGTGACAGGAGGGGTAAGAGATTCAGCTTTAGCAGGGAATTTTTTGCTGGTGATGGAAAGCGTGGCGCCTGTTATTATGAGTGTTGTGGCAAATGACTTGAGTGTTTGAGTTATTTGAGTGGAGCTGGAAGAGTTTCTACACTTGAGTGATGATGATGATGATGATGATGGGGGGATTGACGGGTTGTTGGTGGCGGTGGTGGTACTGAGATGATTGAGAACAGAGAATGAAGAAGATGAAGTGGTTAGAAATGAGGAAGAAGACATGGTTTTAATCGATGAGCAAAGCAATGCAATGTTTAGGGTTTCTTTGAGAAGACAAAAATAATGTCAATTGAGAAGATATTGAGGGGAGGGAGGCTTTGCCCATTGCCAACAACCATTTTCAGAAAATTACCAACCAACTTTGACCATTTTGATAATTTATTATATTTATTTTTTTATTTTATTGGCAAATGGGGTTCATTTATGTTACCAATCAACGATCAGTTAGTTGATTGACCAACGTCAAATAACTTTAAAAAAAAAAAAAAAAACAGTGATATTTGGCTCTTTTATTATATTTCATCAACTTTTATTTTTCAAGTAATTCCATTAAAAAATTTTAAATTAATTTTTATCTCTTAACATACTTTACTAAATTTTTAATTTACCTTTATTATAATTTTGATCTTTTTTCTTAGTATTCAAACTTATAAAATCCTATTTTAAAAAGACAAAATTCTCATAATAACTATAGTCCTTTTCTTTCTTTTTAAAAGTTATAATATCATAACTATTAAAAAAATTTGATACTTCTTTATCATCCTCTATTGAGTATTATAAATTAATTTTTTTTATGATAACACAAATAGAGAATACAATATTTGAGAAGATGATAATAATTTAAAAAATTAAAAGAAATTATATTTTAAAAAAGTAAATTAAGTATTAATAAAAATTATCATATCAGCATACTTAAAAGTTATTTACACTTTTAAGCTATTTCAAATAAGGATAAAATAGATATTAGTGCAAAAGTTATTAATGGGGGATGGTAAGATGTAATGAGGAGGTCAAATATCACAACTCTAAAAAATATGATCATTTATTAATATCTAAATTATTTAAATATGATATCTTAAAAATATTATAATCACGGTTAATTAAAAGACAATTCATTTTAAAATTTAATAACAAATTATACAACTCAACAAAATAAATGAATATTCTGAATTTCTCGGAAGATCTTTCCATTGCCGGCTCACCTAGCTAGAAGATCCAAATGCAACCAAATCGAAACCATCAAAATTAAAGAAGACTTTGTAAACCTTTTTTGTTCGTTTTTAACGCCCTTTAGAGCTTTTTTTTTCCGAGAAGAAAAAAGGTTACGATGGTGCTATTAACACCCCTTTATAATTTTTATCTCCATTAAAATGTTTAAAGTTCTATAATTTCTTATGACACCTGTGCTTGTTGCACATATTGTTTACATAATAAGAACCAGATCTTTTTCTTTGATTCTATAACTCAATGCTATTTAAACTCATCAAGTTGCTTCTCAAATTATCAACATCCCCTCCGAGTTTCTCTCTTTCTCAAGCCAAATCCTCCGTGGCATTACCGCATTAGGCAAATGGTGATAATCAAAACGGGGTCCAGCTACGTTGCCTCTGGGGTTTGGTGCCCCATTTTTTGTCTTTTTCAAATTTACCGTTTTACACTATTAAAATAGATTTTCAATTAAATAACTTATTCTTACATTTATTAATATTTATTTAAATTAATAAATTTACTTATTAATTAACAAATTAACTAGTTTATTATATAGTTAAACTATGTATATTATTTACTAACCATAATTAATGATAAATATAAATTTGATTTTTTTTTAAATTTAACATAACGACAACCAGTTTCCTCTCACCCATATAACCAAGGTTCAAAGTTCAAACCCCATAATCTTTTTTATTCCAACACGAGATTTTACTATCTCAAGTAAATGTAATATACAAAATATGAAAATAAATTTAATTTGATATTCTATGTAGTTAATTTTTTTTTGGTAACATAAGATTTATTTAACATATTATCAATTATTTAATTATGTAGTAAAAATACGTTAATTTACTAATAATAATAAAGTGTTAGTTTATGAATTTGCAAAATAATTTTTGTTTATTTGAACAATGAGTTTGTATTTTTGGTTGAGTTTTTGTCCTTAAATAAAAGAATATATTTAATTGCACACTTAAATAAATTAATATTTGTTACTCCACCCCAACAATTTAAATAGTTATTAGCACACGTCCATATGGTTGAGATCTTTCATTAACTTAACTAAGAGAAGGGTAAAAAATTTCTAAACAATTACTCTATTTGAAAATAATTTAAATATTTCCTTAGTTTTCTTTTATTTAAAATAATTTAAATAATTCAAAAAACTTTTCTTCGTTTTCTTTTATTTAAAATAATTTAAATAATTCAAAAAACTTTTCTTAGTTTTCTTTTATTTAAAATAATTTAAATAATTCAAAAAACTTTTCTTTTAATTTACTAGTGTTTGTGTGTATAAAGAGAATAAGTGCTTGAATTCTAAACAAATCATGGCTTCTAGAAGCATTAATGCAATTGAAAATCTTTAGGTGGGGAGGGGGGGGGGGGCGGGCGGGGACGAACGAACAAACAAGATTCAAATGCTTAATTACATGACTGGGACGATTTCTGCAACTTAAAAGGAAAAAAGAACCACCTAAATTTCAAGTATTTACAACCAAAAAAGAGAGAAAACAACAAAAATTGATAGCAACTCTTACTTATTAAATGTAAGATATGTTGCAGGATCATATCATATTCCTAACCTCTTTACGCCGCATTCCGAGCAGAACTTAGATGTTTCCCTCAGATATGGTGCTCCACATTCATCACAAAACTTTGCAGGACTTGCTGGCTGAATGTAAGCAATTTACAAATGGTTAGGGCAGGTAAAAAGTAAAGAAAGAAATAATCTTAGTAAATTACAATTTAAAATGACGACTTTCACAGTGGAACATAATCGTTTAACCATGTAGTCTTATAGCATTTGGACACATAAACCAACCATTAACAATGGAATCATTTAACCAAACAGATATGATGTATTTCAAGAATAACTAACAACATAGAAGTGGGATAAGTCCTGTACTGGTCAGAACATGTATGAGAACTTACATCAAGAGTTCCCAAGGTAACTGGAAATATGTGTTGCCTTTGTGAAAATTCAGATCAAAAGAAACTCTCACCATTACATGCAAACGTTCACCAACATGACCTCCAGTGAGTGGCTGTAAGCAAGCCATGTGTTGGGAAATGGTTGGAGACTGGTGAGCATGAGCAATATCAGGCAAGTGTGGAGGTGGACCACATCGATGATTTTGGGAAAAGTGGGCTGGATGTTGACCTTGGTGAATTTGTTGATGATGATTGTTGTGAATATGATGAAATTGAGGCTGATGCGAGAGAGGCTGCATATGATGTTTGGAAGGAGTCTGTTGCTGATTCTGTGGCTGCAACGTACAGAAGTTGCATGTTAGTCCCCTTATTGTAGCATGATGATAAGAATTACAACATTAACAAAATTCTGCCTCAAGCACATAAAAGGGATACGATAACAAAATCATACAATAAATACAACTAGGCACCAAAAGCACTTAATGTAGTTCTGCATATTATCCTTGATTACCTTTAAAAAAAGGTTTAAGAGTGTAAGGTAAATATTAATTAAAGCAACATCGCGTCAACGCACTGACGTGATGAAGATGCCAGATCATTATGAGAAACTCTCTCTCTTTCTCTCTCTGGGTGTCTCTGGTGATAGTACTTGGTTAAACTGTATTTACTGAAACAATGTTTTACAAATTGTCATGAGAAACCTTAAAAATGTTTTTCTCTAACTATTAAGAGATTCTAGAACAAAACCACTGAAAACACATAACTAGACACTTGGTATATAACCAGAGACTTAGCATCAAAAGAGAATCCCCAAGACAGTAGTAGATAAAGCAACTCCTCCAGAAACTGAAAAGCAGTCTCCAAAATAGAAAGACTGCCTTACAGTGAAAGAAAATCGACACTTCAAAGCTACTCCTCAGAGCTTTGAGAAATTAAGGTTCAAAAAGAAGTCCAAAACTTTGATTTGTCCCATTTAAGTAGAAAAGTCAGGAAGAAAGTTTTTCCTCTTAAGCATAAAAGATTCTGCCTTTCCTCAATCCTGATGACCTGCAAACCAACCATTGCTTCAGAATCACATAAGTTTAAGCAACTGAACTTTTAAGTACCCTTCTCTTTAGCTGCTATAATGAACCAAAAAAATCTTTTATATGACAGAAATCGTTAGTACAAATGTATCTAGGACACGCAACTCAATGTTCAACCAAAACGGGAATCTGCAAAGAATGGACATCTGGGTTCATCTGTTATTATCTAATAATTTATCAATTTATCATCATTATTGTTTCTATAATAAGAAAAGTGAGCAACAGAGTACATAGATTGAAGGTATGGACCACACAAATACAATTCATGAACAGGGGCAAAAAATTAATATTACTAATGCAGGTTTTTTCTTTCCTCAGTACTGCTTACTGCGAAAGAAATTTCAAGAACATGATTTTTCTTTGCTCGGTTAATTACTCTTGCAATCCTGAGGTAGCCCTAGGCCATTAATCTGGATATTGGACAGAGACTTAGAGCATGAACCAGACCTATTAAAGACACTCTGCTTTTGCAGAAAGATAAGGATAAAGAGAAAGACTTACTTCGCTTATAGTGCGAAACCCTTGTGCAGTAACCATTGTAGAAGAATTATCTGTGCCAGGAAATCCCTGCTAAAAGATTATAAGTATGAAAAAAATTAAGAATATTATCAACTTCAGACAATAAGGCCTATGGTTAGGATATTTAAGTCACACACTAACAATTTTTTTCACCATGATATTTCATATATAAATAATCATCTTTTATGTTATTTTAATGACCAACTAACTTTCGTAACTCGTCCTTTTTTACTCTGAACCATACTTCTGATTGGATCCAAGAGGCAACGTACAAGCTCAGGGAAATAGGTAAGAGTCCAAGGATGGTTTTAAACCTTAAAAATCATGAATAAAACAATAGTGATAAATATGAAATAATAGCATTATGGAAACCTAAAGACAATGCTTCAAGTTTTCAGATATCCTATCTATAGGATACATCACAGTTTGGACAATATTATGATACAATGAAGTACATCATGCTTGCAGGGGAAAAAGGGAGTCAATCTTACAGGCAAAACTGGGATGTTAGATACAGAATTTGAGGCAACACGCCTGTACTTATGTCTTGGAGAATAAAATTTATAGTCTTGAGCAGAGATAGCTACTTCATTTCTGCCAGTCAATCTCTTAAACCTTCAACAATGTATCAATTAGGGAAAAATAAAAATGCAGCAAATTTCAAATCAAATCATCAAATAAAAAGATTGTGGTGTTGAATGTGATAAGCTTAAGATAGAATCTAAATTGTAAAGCACGAAATCTAAAATAGAACTTACAGTAACAAATTAAAAAACACAGCCATATTAAAAAGATTAAAGTAAGAGGAACAAAGATACAAAGATTCAAATATCTAAACAAAGAAAGTTGACTTACATTATTTATTTTTTACTAAAAAAATGGTATTATATCTTAATGACTTTTTTACTTTCTTTTTTTCAATGTATTTAAAGTTGGAATTGAATAATTTATGTAAGGACAATTTTGGATTTGTATAATTTAGACGAGAATGTATTTGGAATTATATTCAATAATAAAACCTACTGCTCAATATCTTATTCTGAAAAGCCATCCGTTCCTTGTTTTTCAGTTTTAGAATGGTAAAATTATTTTATCAAACACCAAAATCAACTTTTAACTTATCAAAAATCGCTTTTGACCATCCCAACAACAATCCCAAATTAGCCTTTAGTTTTTTACCTCGGCACAACCCAAAAGTAACCCACTAACACAAATATGCTAAACCCAATATAGGGTAAAATAACACATTTTCCACCAGGAGCCCAACAAAGCTTGTAACAATAAACTGCCCACACATCCATGTTTCTCTTTGCACATGTTCTATAGAATGCAAGCAGCTTAAACAGTCTTTGAATAGCACTGCCCATGAAGAATCAGTGCCCTAAATGTTTCAATAAAGAAAATTCATTTCTACTGAAAATTTGATAAATAGGACAACTGAACTCTGAAAGAGGCATGCTATGGAAAAATAAGAGCAAGAAATCACTTACCACTCAGCATCTTCGATAGGCATATTATTTGGTTTCTCAACAATATCCAATCCATTGACCACTACAAAACGAACTCGTTTCTCTTCTTGTATTACTAATTCTGGAAATCTTGTCCTTGTTTCAAGAGAAGTTGCCAATTCTCTTCGTTTGTATGTACAGGAACCTATAGGTAAAAGATATGACAAGTAAACAGCAAAATGAGCCCAATTAAAATAAAAGAATTCAGTCAGTTTCAAAGTTTGATATTTCTTTTAAATGCTACATTCGAAGAAACTGATCTCTTCAGGGAATTGATATTACACACAAACTGGCATGGCCAAAGTGCTGAGTAGAAAGAATGAACAGAAACCAATTTCTTTCGGTGTTCAAAAGAATCCAGAAAATTACTTATTGTTTTCACCAATAGACCCCAAAAAAAAAAAAGGTAATACCTTTCTTAGGAAATTTCTTGGCCAAACTCCTGTATAAACCACCAGCTGCTTCAAGCGCTACCCCAATGGTCTTCTCACGAATACCATTGAAGGAAGCAAGCCTCAAGTTTACATCATTAACTAAGGTTTCGTACATATTAGCAACATACATCAAGGGCAAAGCAAACCTTGGATCACCTTCGTACTGGACATCTCTGTTTTTCCTCTTACTCAATTTGTCTTGACCTGGCTGCTGAGAATATTCAGCCCCAGAATCAGTCACTTCAATCACATGGTCATTAATAAAATGATCCACAATAATTTGTAGAAATCTTGCCCTTGCTGATTCAATAGGGGAAACATCTGGTTCAAACTTCATTCAAATTAGTAAAGCCCGCTTAAGACACAAACCATTCATATATTAATTATGATCTCATTTCTTTTTTTTTCTGTTTCCTGAGAAACAGAGATGCTTAAATTTTAAAAAAAATGGAAAAAGCGATCAGTAAATTTATGAAGAAAGAAGCCTACAGATCATAAATAGATCTATGCAATTATATGCTAATACTTATGATTTCTATTTAAGACAATAAAAAATGAAAAATGGAAAAAGTACCCTCAATTGTCAGAATATCATAGCTGCCCCTTGAAGGACCACTACTCTCGAGGGGAGAGCGATCTTCATCCACTTCAACACTGTGAAGTGGCAAAGAGTTTCTGTAGGATTCATGCACGCAATCCTGGACAAAAATAAAATTACAGGGGATTAGGAATTCTTATTAGAGGGGATTAGGAATTCTTACTGACATATTTAACAAATACAGCATTCAATTTTGTTTTCTTCATTTATTCACAAAGAAAAAAGAAAATAAAACATGAAAATGTTTGTTCTTCTATCCATAATTTTTAACTAACAACTGTCTATGATCAACTGAAACCCAAATTTTCTGATCGATAAAATTCTATATCTCAAATTTCTGGGGGTCTAGTGGGTAGAAGAAATTTTTTGTACATATTCAGTCCAGATGTGATTAATGGAAGAGGAATGAAAATCTAAGGTACACTTTCCTCATAAACTATAAACCCACAGAATACAACCTAACCATCCAGTTCACGCAAGAAAGGAAAACCTAGTCAGAGCAAACTTGCTCACAAAATACTATATATGCGAAGAATCGTCCTAATAAGCAGGCAAGGCCATAACTGCACCTCATATAAGATGTTAGCATGGCTGCAATCCATGCAATCCCAGTATAGAATCTTAAATTTGTTTCATAACTACAGTTGCAGATAAAAATAATCCCCAGAATGTGTCCTAAAATTATCACAACTGATGCCCAGTTCTCATGAGGGATTAGAGTACTAATCTTAAAATAAAAGCCTCACATCCCTGTCTCATCTCACAACATTCTACAAAACAATACCACTCTACCATTTCCCAGCTCAAACTAAATCTGCTTCACAATGTTAAATTGTAAAGTATTTGTTTGGTTTCTAAGAAAGTTACAGAGAGAAAATAACAAGAGAGAACGAATGTGAATCATTTCATTAATCTGAATGGTTTTACAAGGATGTATATATACAAGCATTTCGAATCTTCTACATGCTGTTTAAGCTTTAGCTAACAGCATAACAACCTTCCTCCAGCTCAGCTGCCAAGTCAGCATTAATAACAAACTTGATTAAACAAATCAACTGAGCTTAACTAACTAAACCATCTTAACTAATTCTATTATCTTAACAGCCCCTCTCAAGCTCAAGGTCTGGGAAGAACATTGAGCTTGGACCGTAGATAATGAAATTGATCAAATGCTAATGGTTTAGTTAGAATATCTGCTACCTGATCACAACTTGGAACATGATTAATTTGCAGCTCCTTTCTAGATACATGCTCTCTAATGAAGTGTAGATCAAGTTCAATGTGTTTAGTTTTAGAATGATACTTAGGATTGCTAGCAAGGGCTTCTGCACTTTTGTTGTCACAGTAGAGAACTGGAGACTGCAGCAAAGACACTTTTAGTTCTTTGAAAAGATATGTGATCCACAATACCTCAGCTGTTGTCAAAGCCAAAGCTCTGTATTCTGATTCAGCTGTACTTCTAGATACTATATGCTGTTTCTTAGAGGACCATGAAACCAAGTTGTTGCCTAAGTAAACACAATATCCCCCCACTGACTTCCTATCATCCAGATCAGATCCCCAATCAGCATCTGAAAAAGCTGTAAGACTAAGTGATCCAGATGAGTAAAATTGTAAACCATGATCTGCTGTATACTGCAGATACCTCAGCACCCTTTTGCAAGCTTGCCAATGAAGTACTGATGGATTAGAAAGATATTGGCTGAGTTTATTCACTGTAAAAGCAATTTCAGGCCTTGTTAGTGTAACATATTGCAATGAGCCAACCAAACTTCTGTATAAAGAAGGATTCTCAAACACTTCACCCTTGTCTTTGACTAATTTCTCTGTTGAGCTCATTGGTGTTGAACAGCCCTTGCAGTTCACCATTTGAGCTTTCTTGAGCAAATCACCAATGTACTTAGTTTGTGATAAGTGCAAACCATCCACATTTGGAGTTACCTCAAGACCGAGAAAGTAATTAAACTCCCCAAGATCTTTCAAGGCAAACTCGGCACCCAACTGATGTATCACCTTTTCTACCAAAAGAGAATTTGAGCCTGTGATCAAAATATCATCTACATAGATTAGTGCCACAATAATTTCTCCTGCCACATGATGAACAAACAAGGAAGTATCTGATTTGGATGTCACAAAACCCCACTGAATTAAAGAAGCTTTCAACCTGTCATACCAGGCTCTTGGAGCCTGTTTGAGTCCATAAAGTGCCTTAGTGAGTTTGCAGATATGAGCTGGAAATTGAGGATGAACAAAACCCTCAGGTTGATGCATAAAAACATCCTCTATAAGAATGCCATTAAGGAAGGCATTATTAACATCTAGCTGCCTAATTGTCCAATGATTCATGACAGCAAGACTCAGAATTATTCTGATGGTGCAGGGCTTTACAACTGGACTGAAAGTTTCAAAAAAATCCACCCCTTGTGTCTGATGAAACCCCTTGGCAACCAATCTGGCTTTGTACTTTGATATGCTGCCATCAGGGTTATATTTAATTCTGAATACCCATTTGTTTCCAACAATCTTCCCAGCTGTTTCTGGAGGAATAAGAACCCAGGTTTGATTCTTTTGTAGTGCATCAAATTCTTCTTGCATAGCTTGTTGCCATTTGGAGTCTGCTAGAGCTGCTTTAACAGATGAAGGTTCAAGCTCTTGAGCTACTGTTAAGTATGTCTTGGGCTTAAACACACCAGCTTTTGATCTGGTAGTCATGGAATGAATGTTCTGAACTGAAGATGTCTGTACTGGCTGATGAACTTGGATGTGTGGTGATAAATTTTGAGATGAATGGCTTGGAGATGAATGTGCTGAAGATGTATGGGAGTGACTTGAATCAGGTCCTGCATCTGGATTTGAGGGAATAGCATAGGATTGTGCATTGTTGCTGTCTTGAATGACTTCTGTAATTGGAATATTTGAAAAAGAGACTTGACTTGGTTGGATGGATGAGAGTTGTGAATCAGACTTTGTAGGAAAGAGTTCAAAATAAGGAAATTCTGATTCATTAAACTGAACATGTCTAGCAATGTATGTTTTACCAGTGGAATCCAGGCATTTATATCCCTTGTGTATAGGACTATAGCCAATCATTAGGCATTTTTGTGTATGAAAATTGAGTTTATGGTTATTGTAGGGTCTGAGAAGAGGAAAGCAAGAGCAACCAAAAGTTCTAAGGAACTTGTAATCTGGTGGTCTACCATGAAGTTTGGCAAAAGGAGAAACATTATTCAACACTGGGGTTGGCATTCTGTTAATAAGAAAGGAAGCTGTATGAAATGACTCCCACCAAAAAGATAAAGGCATTTTAGCTTGTGCAAGAAGTGTTAACCCAGTTTCTATAACATGCCTATGCTTTCTCTCAACTACACCATTTTGATGATGTGTGTGAGGACAACTATGCCTAAAATGTATCCCTTCTGCCTCAAGAAATTTTTCAAAGCTTCTGTACTCCCCTCCCCAATCAGATTGTAAAGACTTTAGAGAGAAACCAAGTTGTTTTTCAACTAAGGTTTTGAAATACTTGAATGTATCTAAAGCTTCTGACTTAAGGGTTAATGGAAAAATCCAGCAGTATCTGCTGTAATCATCCACAAAACTAATGTAATATCTATATCCATGTAGAGATGGTATAGATGCTGGACCCCAAAGATCGGTATATACAAGTTCTAAAGGAGTTTTTGTTTTTATGCCTGTAGAGTAGAAGGAAAGTTGATGCATTTTACCATATTGACAAGCATCACAAAAATCAGGAATAGATGCAGGAAGTGCAAGAGAGGATAATATGTTTTTCAATGCATGTTTATTAGGATGACCAAATCTTTGGTGTAACACATTAGCAAACATAGCTGGGTTAACAGTGCTCAAATGACTCTGAGAATTACTTGTTTGAGTACAAACTTTATTCAAAGACAAACCAGAAAAGTTACAAGCTGATTGGTTGAAAACAGAAAGCATAGAACTAGGATTATGACTGGTGACACATGAACTGGAGAGACAGTCATCCTTAGACAGCAACTTATACAGTCCTCCTCTAGCAATCCCTTGAGCCAGATGCACTCCCTTCCTCTTGTCCTTAATAAAGCACATATTGGCAACAAACTCAATGGTTAAATTGGTATTTTCAAGCAATTTGGAAATGCTTATGAGATTTTTAGTAAGATGAGGTACACACAAGATATCTTGTAAATGCAGAAAAGAATCACAGGAAGTGGGGAGACAAGTATATCCAATGTGTGTAATTTTCAGACCTTGGCCATTACCAACATGTAGTAGCTGATTACCTGAATATTCTCTTCCAAGGTTCAAGTTCTGCAGGTTGTTGGTGAGATGATGTGTAGCCCCACTGTCAACATACCAACCTTGATCAGCCATGTCACCTTCTGAGGTTGCCAGGAAAGCAGCTCTTGGTGCTGAATTTGGATAGAAAGCTCTTGGTCCAGGATTCTGATATGAATTATAGCCTGAATATGGATTGTAATAAGGCACAAATTCTTTATTGAACCTGTTCCTGCATTCAGCTGCAGTATGCTTTGGCTTAAAGCATATTTGACAGATTACAGCAGCTCCATTTGGATCTGAAGCACCTTTTCCATTAGTGAAGCCACCAAAGTTTCCACCAAAATTTCCATTATTAGCACCAAAATTATTGGCATTGTTAACACCAAATCCTCCTCTGCCTTGATAATTTCCAGACTGAGCATTATTATTCCAGCCTCCATTCCAATTTCCTCTACCTCGGCCTTGAGAAAAACCTCTACCAAAGGCTCCTCTGCCACCATTATTATTATTGACATTCCTAATCCAGTTAGCATTATTCTGTCCTCCAAACTTAGTATTAGTTCCAGTTTGAGCAACATTTGCAGCATAAGTCAATTTAGCTTCCTTGCTAGCATTTGACTGATGTGCTTCTAGTCTAGCTTCATGAGTTAAAAGCATTGAGTAAGCTTCATTAACAGTCATTTTTGCTAGATTTGCCTCGATATACACAACCACAGGGTAGTATGGTTGACCTAGCCCAGAGATAAGATGTGTAATAAAATCTAGAGAGCTAACAGGGCTTCCAGCTATAGCTAAATCATCAGTTATTGTTTTCAGTTTTCCAAAAAATTCAGTCATAGACATTGAACCTTTTCTAAGATTGTTAAGCATCATCTTAAGATGAACCTTTTTAGCAAAGGTTTCAGATCCGAATTGTTGCTCAAGACTAGTCCAAAGTTCAAGTGAAGTTTCAGAGTTTACCACAAGGCTGAGGATCTCGAGATTTATAGAAGACAGCATCCAGCTCAGCAGCATTTGATCCTTCCTTTTCCAAGCAGTGAACTCAGGATTTGTTCGAGTTTCAATTTCAGAGTTCTCAAATTCACTTTGAAGAAATTGATCTGGACATGACTTGGAGCTATCGAAATGATCTTCAAGACCATTTGCACGTACTGAAGAGAGAATCTGAGATTTCCAGATTGTGTAGTTCGATCGATCAAGCTTAATAGGAGAAGTGAAAGTGAATGAAGAAACAGAGATTGCTGTGTTTGGATTTGAGCTTGAGAACGCCATTTTTGCTTTTAGTTTGGCTCTGATACCATGTTAAATTGTAAAGTATTTGTTTGGTTTCTAAGAAAGTTACAGAGAGAAAATAACAAGAGAGAACGAATGTGAATCATTTCATTAATCTGAATGGTTTTACAAGGATGTATATATACAAGCATTTCGAATCTTCTACATGCTGTTTAAGCTTTAGCTAACAGCATAACAACCTTCCTCCAGCTCAGCTGCCAAGTCAGCATTAATAACAAACTTGATTAAACAAATCAACTGAGCTTAACTAACTAAACCATCTTAACTAATTCTATTATCTTAACACACAAAGAGCTCATCTTAGCCACTATAGAATTCTTCCACAGTAACAACATTGGTGCTTACTCAGCAGGGCCAATTCATCCAAGGACCTGTTCGGTACAGTGGTTGAGTAGCTGTAGCTTATGGCTTAGAAGGTAAGTTGATTTTATTGACACTTATATGATTAATAGCCAACAACAATTTTACTAGTTTTGTCATTTACAGTATTATTATAGTTTATTTCACAGTTATAATTCATTTTTACCACAGCAGCTATGCCTTAATATGCTAAAAGATTTACTTATCCAGTTTAACACATTCAAAATACAAGCATTAAGCATGAGAGAGAGAGAGAGGCTTACAACAGCTGTGGAATCATCGTCGTTGTCAAGAGTATCTTGATGATGAACAACAGCGTCGCGATCAACATCGCCGATTGAATCGATATCAGCAGGGGGCCGCGTGTCGACAGAGTTGAGGTCGTGCAAAGAGCTTCCAATGAAGGAATTAGGAGGAGGCGCTGATCTCAAATTGTAGTGCTGTACTGGAACCCTAGACCCCATTCTTGTATAACACGCTCTCATTCAAATTCATCATCGAAACTAAACACCATCGCCGCCGCTGGCCTTTGATTTCGCCTGTCAATAAGATGATCATACATGCTTTCATCGAATAAGAGCGAGACATACTAACGCAGTGAGCGTGCTGTACTTGCAGAGTTACAGCGTGAAAAATGGAAGCTCTTTTTTTTTTTTTGTTATTAAACTAACTAACGGCTATACAGAGCACTGAAATCAAGTGAGAATCCAAGCCTGAGAGACCGTACCTGACCTGTCGGCTTCGCCTGTCAAGAACTCAGTTTCCGAGCCTAACTCCAGAATCCACACCAGCAACCAAACCAACAGGCTTTGACTTTTCTTATACTGTACTGCACTTGCAAGTCCTAACTTCGGCTCTCTATTAGCATGACTTGGGTTAATTACAAGTTATCCCTTCATTTGATGATAAAGACAGTGGCACCCCACATTTAGTGGAAATTGTCAGTACCACCCATGCACTCATTCCCGTCAAACGCCCCCGGGGGGCCGGAGAAGTCTAAAATACCCTTATTGACGTCTCTGGTGTAGTTTAATATGAATCTCATTAGGCAATCCCTATCTTACATGGATGTAAAATAGAGGAATCCATCTCATTAACATTAGATTGCATAATATCAATGGCTTAAAAATTGTTGCCCAATTAAGTTATTATATATTTACCCATAAAGAAATAGGAGAAAGAAAAAATGAATTCTACCAATCCTTTAGATGTAGGTTGACTAAAAAAGTTTAAAAGCTTAATCCAATTCTTATAGAACATACTTTGAGGTGTTGAATTTTTTTTTTTTTTTTATATCCTAAGAAATGTATGTAAAATCTAAAATACGCTTAACGAATGCATCAAATCTACCTCTTCTCACTCTCTTCTTACAATAAAATCTATTTATATTGAAAGCAACTAAAAATCTCTCAAGATCTCTTAAAATTTCTCAAAATCTCTTACACAAATATAACAATTTATTCACATCTTTAACTCCCATATTTTTTTCAATTGAAACACAGTGCATTACTCATTAATAAGGTATGTGGGGTCCAGCTACTTTTGGTACCCCAATCACTTGTCTTTTAATGAATGCGTCTTTAGATAGCTAACAAAGGAATTTGAGGACTGAGATTTAACCATTGAAAAATGGGTAACCGGCTGAAAGAGTTCCAGTATAAATTCTTACTATAGTGAGAATCTCACGCAAAACACACGTACCGTAAGCCCACATGCGTTCTCCCTCTCACTCTCGCCAAATCTCACCTCACTCACAATGCCACCAATCTCACCTCCTTAGGCCACAACTCTCACCACCAATCAATTCTCCCTTACCACGCTCCGTTCTTATCATCGAGTCTCTCTCTTCCCCGTCGATTGTGTCTTGCTCCTTCACGCTGCCTCACTCCCTCAGATGTCTCAAAAAATTGACTTGCAGCTTCACTCGCCATCGGCTGCCCTAATTGATTTCTGGAGGTAATTTGCGTCATTAATTCCAAATTTGGTTCTCTAGGATTATGAATTTGTGAAGATTCAGCTGCCATTGTGTGAATTTGTGTTGAGAGTATCTGTCCTCAAGTTTGTAGTGTACTGGGCAAGTCAGTTCAGTTTTGTGTCTGGAAACAAGAACACTTAACTTAGTGAGTTTTATGCCATTGTACTGATTCATTTGAAGAAGCTTAAAGAGATGAGGCTTTTGTGCCGTTAGTAATGGCTTACTTGCATAGGGTATGAATAGGGTAGCTTGCTTTTTATTTGCATTTTTTAATTCTCGATGCTCAACTTCATATTGCTGGAAATTAAATTCAGATATTGATTTGTATTTGCCTTATTTTATTCTTGATGCTGAGCTTCAGATTGCTGGAAATTAGATGAAAAATATGTAGTTTTTTTTTTATTTGCGTTAAATTTAGATAAATTGACTCTTATATGTGACCTTAACATTCGGTTTGCAATTTTGCAGGGACAAAGCACTTCCATTCAAATGAGGACCGTCTTAAAAGTTGTGGACAATTCAGGATGAAAATGATGATGTGCATGCAACTTCTGAAAGGGAAGAAAGTGGCAAGATTAGGGGACACAATTGTTGTATCGGTAAAAGAAGTTATGCCTAATGTTAAAGTGAAGAAATGCAAGATTGTGAAAGCTGTTGGGCTGTTGTTATGATTGAAGTGTTGTCAAATTTGATGACAATGCTGCACTGCTATGGTTTTTATTTAGGAAAAAGAAAATCATCAGCCAAGATAGCAACCTGACCAATAGGAAAATGAATATTTGGGCCAGTCCCACATGAGCTGAAGAAAAAAATCTCAGTTTGGTGTCCTTGCTTTTGCAGAGTATTCTACCTGATTTTCATGATGGATTTTGATCTCTAAGGTTTTGGTTCTTATTATTGTGTTGATAGGTACACACAAAATTTCACATTATTTACTATTAAATCATTTGGTTTCTTAAGGCAAATAAAAGCCATCATCTTCACTCTTGAAAACAAAGGTTTTCCTTTATCTCTTCTTTGTTACGGTATGATTCTTGACCTATTGCTCTGTGCAATTATCTTATCAACTACCATTGCTGTTAGTAATAACTTTTAAGTTATTGGTAGAATGTTTACAGACCCTTAATCTTCTTTGAGCAAAGTAATGCCTGAGCTACAGCAAAGTACTAATGAAAGTATGACCATTAATATTTTTCTATAAAAAACTATTCATCTCAGCCAAAATCACAGTAACAAAATAACTCCAAGAGATGAGTATGGCATTACAGAAGAAGGATCCAAAGAAAAAATATGTAATCCTTTGTTCCTGAAAGTCTTTAATATTTATTTTATTAGGTTTTTCCCAAGTAGGGAATATTACATCTCTAAAGAACTCCACTGAACAATTTCCAGGTTTTGCTATTGAGATTTCTGTTTATAAAACTTATGAAAAAAAAAACGCAAATTGGCTCTTGTCTGGTAGGATTTGGGGGGCAGAGAGAGAGTTAAACCGTAAGTCAATTTATGAGAGAGACTAGAGAGTAAGGCACCGTAAGGGAGGACATATACCTGTTTAATTTTTTAATACAGTCTATAATTATTGGATTAATGTTAGAACTTATTTATTTATCAACATAGAAGAGGCTAACAACACAGCTTTACTATTCAATATAAGTTTCATTAATTCACTTGGGTATTGAAACCGAAAATTTAGCTAACACACAAATTCATTAATTAATATCAAGTATTTTCTTCAATGCAATACCTTATGCCATCAACTTACATAACCACTTTAAAAACCTTGAGTTACAAGATAATGCCCCACAACATCCAATACTAACCATGCATGAAAAAAAAAATGCAAGTCAATTACAGTGCATGATGATTTTTAAAACCATTAAGCCACAAAGTGGACAATAATTAATTGTGCACAGTTTTTAATATTAACAATTGTGTATTTACCCACCGATAATCCTTTTATTTTGTGCTTACTTGATAATTTATATTTGTTTTTATGTAATATATTATGATTTATTTATTATGTCTTAACTATATTTAATTACGTGTATTTTTTTGTCTATAATGTAAAATATTAATTTCACATTTTTCAAGTCTCCAAACAGATAAACATATGTCAATGTTTTATTCAACATATTTGAAAACCTTAATATTAATTAAGACTGGCTTATAATTGTGCTTCCGTAAAAAAGATTGACCTTTTCTGTTGACTGGAACTGATTTTATGATTACATGAGCTTACAATAGATATGATTGCCTGGGATAGCTGGCAGTTTTGACTCAATCTCAATTGTTCATGATTCAATGGCCACGATTGTCCCAAGTGACAATGGTTGGTGAAACAAGTTGTAGTATTCGAATCTTTGTATTCCGATCAACCCATTCCACATATTAACCCCGCAAATCTCAACCATTCTTTGACCGTATCAGACGCTTCAAATTATGCCATGGGTACTGTTGACTTAAAAAAATACCAGCCGTTCGCTCTCTGTCTAATGGTTGTGAGGAAAATATGCATGAATTTTATAATGGACCGCAAATTACTACATTATAAAATTATTTTTCTATCAATAGAGCCTCAATTTGTTTTTGGCCATCTCTCTTCTTCTCAATTTCTCTCAAACTGCCTGTAATCTTAATTTTTAACTGTGTTTTAATATTTTTCATAATTTTTTATAAATAAATTTTGTTTAATTTTATATTTTAATGTCAATTACCATACACAATAGTCCATTATATTTTTATCTTTCTTTTTTTCTTTTTAACCTTATCCTTCATCTCAAACTGCCTGTAATCTTAATTTTCAACTGTGTTTTAATATTTTTCATAATTTTTTATAAATAAATTTTGTTTAATTTTATATTTTAATGTCAATCGCCATACACAATAGTCCATTATATTTTTATCTTTCTTTTTTTCTTTTTAACCTTATCCTTCATCTCAAACTGCCTGTAATCTTAATTTTCAACTATGTTTTAACATTTTTCATAATTTTTTATAAATAAATTTTGTTTAATTTTATATTTTAATGTCAATTACCATACACAATAGTCCATTATATTTTTATCTTTCTTTTTTTCTTTTTAACCTTATCCTTCATCTTAATTAAGCCTCTATTTCTTGGTTGGTGATTTACTATTTTTAATTTTATTGTTATTATTATTACGCTAATTATCATCGTCATTATCATCGTTATTTTTTTAAATAATAATAATAATAATAATAATAATATATAGCCTTACTTAGCAACTTAGCAACTTGTATGTTATAATTCATCTAAGTGCCAGCTGGATTCCTTGCACAAAACACTCATTTTGCGACAAACTGTTGATGAGAAAATCTGCGATAGAGTGTTTGGTTCATCAAGTCCAAGATAGTTTTCTCTTAGTTTTCTTCCTCTTTTAACTTATACTTCACCTCAATTTAGACTGTCATTTTTCGTTGATCAATATTTATTTATTTATAATTATTATTATTATCTTTTATTATTATTATTATTATTATTATTATTATTATTATTACCCGGTACATATTTTTGCTTCACATTTTTTTTCCAATCTAGTTTTCATTTACTTTACTCATGCACAAATTTTCCACAAAAAACTAATTATACGGTCACTTTACTGTAAATTAATGTCACGCTACTTTCATGATTAAATTTGATATTTCCCCCTTTTCCCCCAAGTACGTAATGCAATACCTGACCCTAAATCCACTTCCTAAAATTTGTCCCTATTTTCGAAAATTTCAAATCCACCTTACCCCAGCCCATACTTGCACGCTTCCAAAATGTCTTGCTTTTAACCATTACTTGCATGCACCCTTTTTCCTTTATTTGCGCGATACTTAACCACTTCCAACTCATTACGGGTTATTTTTACATATCTCCCCTGAGGTTTCACCTAATATCAGTTTAATAGAAAGAATTTTTGTATTTTTACATCCCTCCCCTGCAGTTAATATTTCCGTCAGCTGACCGTTAGTGGATTAACAAGAGGACGAAAATACCCTTCCAAGACTGACAGTCTTCTTTCATCCAACAAAAACTCAAATCCACTGTACCACCTCACCAACAAAACCACATCCTGCCCGTCAAAAGTCATCCATCCACCCCCGCAAATCAACGGCTGACATTTGTACAATCCTCACAGAGCCAACTGAACCTAAAACTCCACCTATTAGTCCCTCTCTCTGCCTCCATCCCCTGCATATTTTACTTTCTTTCTTGTATTGTAAATTACTAAATTAATGCCTTTCTTCTACAGTGAGATCCCAACTTTCCGGCGAGTTTTCCGATCGCCGGAGGATATTATGAAGTGTTAAGATCCCATATGTCTTCATCCAAAGCATATGCCAAAAGGAAAAAAAAATAGATGAATCATGTATTATAAATACTGGATACTGTAAATATTGCTATCTTTTTTTTTTAATGGGTGATTTGAGAAGCTCGAAAAATTTAGATCTTGAAAGATGAACATGAGAGCGGTGGAAGAGGAAGAATCAGTTTCGGTATCGGGTCAGGAACTCGATATACAGGCTGATATAGAGTGGCAAATGTTAGACAAATGGAAGTTTTTCTTGTGTGAAATTGGTGTTTCAGTGGCGAGACACGAGGGTTTCAGGGCTTTGTACAGGGGATTCGGGACTTCACTGATGGGCACAATCCCTGCTAGGGCGGTTTACATAGCGGCGCTTAAGGTGACAAAGAGTAAAGTTGGCAGCTTTGCTGTTAGTGACTTAGGGTTTACTGCGGCGGTCGCTAGTGCTGTTGGTGGATTGAGTGCTGCCATGGTTGCTCAGCTTGTCTGGACCCTAGTTAATGTTGTGACTCAGAGGCTTATGGTGGCTAATGGGGCCGATGCTAGATACGTAAATGGGGTTGATATGTTTAGGAAGATTGTTAGAAATGATGGGGTTAGAGGATTGTATAGGGGTTTCGGGATTTCAATCTTGACAAATGCACCATCAAATGCAGTTTGGTGGCCGTCTTATTCCGTTGCTCAAAGGCTTGTTTGGGGTGGAGTTGGGTGTTTCTTGCGCAGGAAATATGGTGACCGTGAGGGTGATATGATGATGATTAGGCCAGATTCAAAAACTGTGATGGCGTTTCAGGGAGTGAGTGCAGCCATGGCTGGTGGTTTATCGGCTTTGATTACGATGCCACTTATACGATTAAAACGAGGTTGTAGGTTTTGGATGGGGATGAGAATGGAAAGCGGGGACCGACTGTTGGGCAGGCAGTGAAGAGCTTGGTTAAAGAAGGTGGTTGGATGGCTTGTTACAGAGGGTTGGGTCCAAGGTGGGCATCCATGTCTATATCTGCAACAACTATGATTACTACGTATGAGTTTCTGAAACGAACCTCCGCTAAGAATCCAGAGGTTTTGACATGAATGAAGAAGAATTAGAGTAGGCTGCAATCCTAGGCTGATGATATGGTGGCATGACTACTTGTTTGCAGATCAAATCATCAATCTTTATTAATCCTGTAAAATTTTCTCGCATCGTGTCTATTCTTTAGCCTCCTACTCTTTCTTTCATAGCCTGCCTATCGGATATAATCAAGGTGAATGATGGCAGGTGTTTTTCCATGTAAATGTAAATATTTTCCTCTTCTTCCACTTTATTTGTTTCCTTTTATTATTTCTTAAAATTGTGTCCAAAACTCTTACTATTTCCTAATATATCAAGTTTTGAGAGCAAAACCAGTAGGGATCATCTTTATCAGCATCAATCTACCAGAAGTTGAGTTTTTGAGATTCCATTAATTAACAATGGATCCCACAGGATTCCAAAGTAAAGAATAGTCATTATTTAAGTGATGCTACTCTCATTTTCGCGATTACCCATACTAGTACAGTAAACTTTTTTAGTTTTTTTGAATTTTAAATGAGGTTTTACGATTTTAGCCTTGTGTACTGATGATATACATAACTTTATACTAAGTGCAGGGGAGGGATGTAAAAATACAGAGATACTTTCTATTAAACTGATATTAGGTGAAACCTCATGGGAGGTTTGTAAAAATAACCGAACCCATTACAGTTGTTTATTTTTTGTCAAAAAGCGGATCCCCTACAGGTTAACGGGCCATTACCTTTTTGTCAGGTTACTAGCTACCGTGCTGTGTCTCTTCTTCAGCCATTAGATTAAATCTAACGGTCACTCTGCTACAAGACAAATGACTTGGGTACCAAACCCCTGATGCAAAGTAGCTGCCCCCAGGTATGTGAATGTTGTTGGATTTTAGATTTTACATTTTCTATAAGAATTTAGATATCTTTCTCATATTATAATGTTCTATTTTCTATTTTTTCATTATTTTTCCTTATATGTGAAAACTGAAAATGTGTTGCAATATAGGTTGTTTAATTAATTTTTTTCTTTAGCATCATATCTCGTTGAATATGTGTTTATAGTTGTTTAAGGAAAAAATAGGAAATGCCAGCACAATCTGAGGTACCCCGCACAATCCGAGGTGCCCGGCGTGATTTGAGGTATCTCGTACAAATAGAGGTACCCTGCACAATTAGAGGTACCCCATATAATATGAGGTACCCCACACAAATAGGGGTACCCCACGTAACTCGAGGTACATGGCAGAACGGATGCAAGAGAATCCTCCAAAAATATCCGTCATGAGAAACGTCTCCGCCTCCTAAAAGATATTATTCGATTTTGTCAGAATTAGGAATAAAAAACGATGTGCTAAAAGGAGGGACAGCCGCCTGCCACCTCTGCCAAAATGAAGGACACTGTCCCAAGGACAGTGGTCCCCAACCGCCTACCCGACAGCTACTGCAGAGGTACCCTGGACCACTCTCCAGCGCACGCCATGTTTCCAAAGGATGAGATACGCTGCGAACATGCACATAACGGCCCAAAAATCATAAAAACGGTAAAAGGACGTTAGCCAAAAAGGGTACGCCACGTGGCAGCCGAGGTACTCCATATATAAAGGCGCCTAGGTTTCATTCTCAAGGGAGGCTCTCACTCACCTAAAAACACTCACACTCCGAAAAAAGAGGTTTTCTTCAACCTTAAACCCTAATTTACAGAGGGCTACCCAGCTCTGTTTGCCAGAAAAGCCTGAGTTTGCTAACTTGAGCGTCGGAGTTTGAACGCCGGGGTACCCCGGCTTCATCTCTAACCTTTATTTCACTATTTTGCAGGCGTGAAGCTCATTTTAAAGGACACCTCTCTTGTTTCTGACCTTCCACCATCGTTACCACTCCCTCTCTCCTTCTCACCTCCTCCGAATTTTAGATACACCACACCGCACACAACAAATTAGTGAGGTACCCCGTCTCCCCCAAAAATAACAAATTTATTGTTCTAGATTGGTTTGGCTTTTCTTACTCCAAAATCAGTTGAAAACAATAGTGAAAATGTTTCAAGTAAAATTATATCTCGTTGAAATTAAAATTATAAAAAATAACATCTTGTAGTTAAAATTTTTTGTAATTATAATTTCATTTATTTTTTGTAATTAAATTAATTATATAAAAATTTACAAAAATTAACATGAAGAGAAAAGCTCCCAATAATTATTGTAAACTTCCCTATAATTAATATTAAGAAACTTTCTATTCAAATTAAATGATTACAAAAAAAAAACACAATAATTTTTAAATGAGATTATATCTATAAAAATTAACATATTGATTCAAGATTTATTTATTTTATTAAATTTAAGGATATTCTTATAATTTAATTTTTTATTTTTTAAAATTTTGTAAAATAAAATGATCTTTTAATTCATTTAAGAATAAAGTAATCATTTTATAGTGTCAAAGTTATAGATTGATACAAACTTAAAAATAAAAGTGGTGTAAAGTATATATCAAAATTTTATGATAGTTAAATGTAAATATATAAAAAAAAACATAGTGCTGACCATAAATTTTAAAAGTATTACGGGATTTCTATTGCAATTACCTCGTGATTATCACGATAAGGTTTCATTCAGTACGTGTTTCGGATGACCATAAATTTTCACTAGGCAATAATTTGATACATAACTATATGATGCATGCACATAAATGGCATTTTGAATTCATATGATTGGTCACCTCAATTGGAAGCAAATCTATCACCCTTTATTCAGAAATCAGACTACCTAGAGAGAGAAATGCAGGACTAAAGCACAGGTGTAATAACTATATTTGTTTACACAAAGCCAAGGGCAAGAGTGATGAATCAATGTCTTCATATCCCATCTCAATATCTCATCATTGGTGCTTTCTCTATGCTTGTACATCCTTTCTTGTCATCACTAAAGCTTTAACTTTCACTGTTCCAGCCCATTTACAAGAGTTCTATGCCAGCTTTAGAACGAAAAACCTGCCAAAACACGAGGAAGTTCAGTCAATATCTCATCTTGATAGTATCCTGAACATGAATATTTCAACATTTGTATTCTCTATTTTTCCAGAGTCAAATTTCCCAGCATAACATATGTTGTAAAAGAGAGTTACCATTGCGAAAACAAGAGGGGTTTTGAGATAATCTTTATCCAGCATTACTTAAAAAGCATCGGTCAATATAAGACAGCTGCAGAAACAGTCAAGTTCACAGTTAGAGATGCTATTACATTATTGTAATCACCAAGTTCTCTTCTCTGGAAATGGTGAATAGTTTAACAACACACACGCAACACACAAATAGCTGGGAACCAGACCTAACCGCTAGATTATTGAAAGCCAGCATAAGTCAGTAGCTCACTACAGATGTAATATAGGAACAAAAATAGCAAGATAGGCACAGAAAAATCAATGCAATGAAGAAGCTGCTTTTGTCGATTAGCAAATGAAGCAATTAACACAATTATAAGTTATTTGAGTGAGTAATATTATAGTCACAAACTCTTGTACAAACTAATGTGGCATAACATCAACCATGTGATATTTTCATTCAACTAATCATATTTCTACAAAAGACTTTGTGGCTGTATCATTACTCTATTTGATTGCTAGCTAATAAGAAAAAGAAAACCAAAAAACATGCTGTCATGCATTTAATGAGTAAAATGTGCAAGCAACAGAAAGATACCTTGCTCCTTGAAGGGGTTAAAGAACGATCCAGATCAACGTAAAAGCTTTTGCATTGGAGTGTGACAGACTTTCACCTGTTGGTTTGATTTGAATTAGAACTCGTGGTTCAAATCCAACTTTTCCAACCAAAAACCACCAACCTGTGTTATTCAATGAAGTCCTAGAGAGGTCCTGCATCAAAAATTATAAAAACAAACCATTATTCACAAGTTTTGAGCATGAATGTTAAAAATGCTTCTTTTCCCCTTATTAAAGTTGCTAGTTCTTTAAGTTCATTAAGAATTTGCAGCTGACCTATCATAATCAGAAACCAGAGAAAATGAAATTGAACTCACCTTGGAGGTTAGGACTTTCAAACTACAGAAGCATAATGCAATTTTTGTGCTGACAGTCACTAGAATTTGTGTATTCTGATAAAAGCATTACCCTCCAGCAGTTTGAATCAGGATATCAAAAAGGTACTTTCTAATATGTGCCAAAAGATATATTCTTGATCAGGAAAAGGCGACCGGTTCCTTACTTTTGGCTCAAAGTAAAGCCTCAACAAATTACAGACGAATAACATTTTGTATACTCTCAAGTTTGTACTATAGGAAGAGCATAATTCTTAGAGCCAGACAACAGACCCCTTCCCATCATTTCATTTTGCAATTCAATTGCTTCATCCATATTTCCTCGCTCATAATGCTTCTTTAATAGAGAGATACATAGAATCTCATCAGGAAGGATCCCCCTGCCAATCATCTCATGAAATAACACTCTTGCTTCCTGCAGATGACCGCATCGAGAAAGCCCCCAAACTAAGGAAGTGTAGGCATTCAGATCAAGATCCACACCAACTTCAGTCATTCTATTTTTCAAATTCAAAGCTTCCTTAAAACTTTCATGCTTCAAGTATCCATCTATCAGAGCGGTGTACGCAGTTGTATCAGGAATCATATCTCTCTTGAGCATTTCATCAAACAAATTTCTGGCTCTTTCAATGCAATTTTTCTTACAAAGACCATCAATCAGGGCTGTATATACAGCAACATTCGGACGCAAACCAAAATCTGGCAACCTACCAAAATAATCAATTGCTTCTCGGACCAGTCCACTTTTGCACAAACCATCAATTAATACACAAAATGTCACAACTGTAACCTCAATTCTCGAGTCCAACATTTCATCTAGCAGACTGAGGGCCTCCGAAGGTTCTCCAGCCTTAAAATAAGCATCCATAAGCGTTGTGCATATGACAGTATTTGCAGTTAGACCATTCTCCTTCATCTCACTTAACAAAAGCTTAGAGTCTTCAAATTTACTTTCGATGCACAGACCCCAAATGATGGTCCCATATAGTGGCAAGTCTGCTTTAATGTTTTTTCCCTTCATTTCTTTGTAAAGTTCCATGGCAGTCTCTAAATTCTTGGCCTTAACATAACCATGAATAAGGGCAGTATAAACTTGCTGGTTAGGAGTTATTCCTGCTTTTAACATTTCCCTAAATAGTTCCTCTGCTTTCTTCATCTTCCCTGCTTCACAAAGACCATCCAGTATACTTGTACATGTAACAATGTTCAACTCAGTGTCAGCCTCTTGCAACATCTCATTAGCCAGCTTCAAAGCTTCATCAAGATTACCTATTTTGCATTTCGCATCAATCAAAGAAGTAAATGTGAATTCGTTAGGTTTAAGACCTACTCTTCTCATGTCAACAAAAAATTTAATTGCCTGTTGGATCATCCCCTCTTTGCATAAAGCATCAATTAATGTGCTATAAGTTACAACATTTGGTTTCAACTCATTATTCCTCATCTCTCTGAAAAACTCAAAAGCCCGATGCATTCTCTCAAATTTACAGAAACAATTAATTAAAGCATTGTATGTTATTACATCAGGCTTGCAACCTGCATCCTTCATTTCTTCAAATATACATAGTGATTCATCCAACAACCCAATCTTCCCGTAACCATCGATAAGAGTATTGTATGTAACAATATCCGGCATCAACCCTCTTTGTTTCATGTTGTGAAAAAAGCTTCTAGCAGTATCCATATCACCTTCTTTGCACATATAATCTATCATTATATTAAAAGTAAACACAGATGGGGCAATCCCTGCCCCAACCATATCCCTGAAAAACTTGATCGACAAGTTCCCCTTCCCTGACTTGGAAAGCCTATGCAAAAGCGCATTACAAGACCGCGCTTTTGGCAAAACCCTAAACCTCTTCATCCTAGAAAAACAGTCGTTAGCTTCCTCAAGCAGTCCCAAGTCAACTAAGTTACTAAACAAAGCATCAAACACACCAGATGCAAAAACGCATACATTTCTTGTCAACCACAAAGCATCAAAAGCATCAAAACCCGGCAGTTTCCTTGACCTGATAGACAAAATCAATTCTTTAAGAGTATTATTAGCATCTAAGTACATCCTCGCATAAAACAAAATGTGAACCAAAATGCAATACGACTCAGTAGTGTGGCAAAACCCAGTTCGGGTTTTTGCCCATTTAAAGAATTTCAAAGCTAATCTCGGGTCTTGTTTGAATTGAATCAAAACCCTCGAAACCCAAATGGGGGCCAATGAAGAGTCAAACAAACGAACGATTTGAGGGTCGTCCCATTGGTCTTTTTGAATGATTTTACACAAAGAATCTCTACTAATGTGTTGAAAATAATTGTGGGGATTTGCTTTGGAGACAAAAGGGTATCTGATAATATAGAGAAAACCAGTGAACCAAATCAAAGGACAAGATTGATTGAAAGAGAAATGACTAGGGTTTAAAGAAAGGAGAGGGCTCACTCTGTGAGTGTGAGGGATGATGATTCTACGTTTGATGAAGAGGAGACGGCGAAAAGAAAATAGCATTTTGGAGAAGAAACTCAAAGCAGCTTCAATTAGTTTCATTGTTCAGAGAAGATGTGATTGAATTTGCTTTTGCATTTGCATTGCTGGGGCTTTGTTGAATGCACAAGCATAACCATAGATTAGGGTTTATGAGCGTATTAAAGGTTTTTGAGTTTTTCACTTTTGACTGTAATTTAGCGAAGTGGAAATGGCATTCATATTGGGTGGAGCAGCAGTGCTTTTAATTTTTTTTCCCCTTTTTTTTAATTATTTTTATTATTAAGAAATTAATACTGTGAAACACGGCTAAAAATATTTTTAAGAAGTTAATTTAATTATAATTCTATTGACAAAATTTACTTATGAAATTCTATTTATAAATTAGTTTGAACATGTGTAATATTTATATCGTTTTAAATGCATCGAAAACTAAAAGCTCTCCCCTCGGCCCTCATGTCAGCAGTGGATTTTTCAAATCTTAGACATCTAGTAGCTCGTAAGAAATTATAGCAATTAAGTTAATTAATAATGTTTTATTCCCTTATGCCCAATAACATAAGCACCGTCCGATGATCAGTCACACCCAATTAAAATTATAGCAATTATGTTAATTTTTATAACAAAAGCAATATATGAAAAATACGATAATTTAAATAATAAGTTTTACGTTCTGATAAAATGTTATCATCTAGTGACATTGAATACAACAATGTGACACTAGTTTTTTTTTTTAATATTTATTATAATATAATGTTTACAGTTAAGCTAAATTACCATTCAATGTACCAATTTCTCAAGAATTTGTCATGTGAATTTACTCCTCATCAAGCCAAATTTATACTCAATTTTCAGTTCTCGCTAAATAGACTATAATTTAACTCAAGCTTTTAATTTTCTGTATAAACAATTAGTTCCCAACCATGTTTAAGTAACAAGAAACCACACACATGCAGCATAACAGATTTAATCATTGCAAAGGGTTAACTAATTACAATATGGCACAAATCCTGTGGCCAAAACCAAGAATATAATCTTTGTTATCACGTGTCTAAGACTCTAGTGTTACAGTCAAGTACCAAGCAACCAAAATTGAACTGGTATGGTAGTGGCCCAGCCAATTCCAAAGCAAAATGCAACAAAGCAAAGAAAAATCCTGATTCAATTAGTTTTAAGTACACTGAAAAAGTTTCAATTGATACAAGAGCAAAAATTTAAATATTTCCCTACTCCATAACAGCAAAACCAGTGGAGCCTGAGCTTAATCAGAAAGAACTTGCCCACGGTTACAGCAAAAAATAAATACAGACAAGTTGTCTCTGTACTCATACTTTTCAAGAGAACATGACTCCAATCTTCTTAGCAAAGTCATCTCCATCTTCATCTTCCAAGTATTCTTCTTCGCCCTCTGCATTTTCACCTTCTTCATAATTATAATCCCCTTCATCGCCCTGCTCATATTCATACTCTCCATCCCTCAGATCATCCGCTTCAAGATCATGATCTTCAATCCCTTCTTCTGCAATCATCCCATCTTCAGCCTCAACCTCACTTGCATTTGGCAGTTGAGAAGACTTGTCATGGGTTGCTTCATTTTTACCTTCGGTTTCTTTGACAGCACCAGCTTCCTTATAGTTGGATACTTCCTTGGATACAGTTGAAACAGCACTTTGTGCTGCAGTATTATTGGAGCTGCCAACCAAGCTTCCCTGGCTTTCTTTTTGATTCTCGACTTCCATATTGGCAGAAGATTTTTCAGTGGAAGCTGATGTTGCTCCTCCAGCTCCTCTTTTTCTTTTCAGAATCTCGCTTAAGGGCATTGGACCGTCGAACGAAAGGCCACCTTCAGGTTGTCGATGATCCTCTAAGCTTTTCCTCTTTCGAAGAGATTGCTGCTCCTTACTCTCTGCATTCTTTTTACCTTTTAGCTCAGAAAGGCTTTTAGGACCAGCAAAATCAGCATCTCTGTCATCCATCATCTCTCTTCTCATCATCCTGGGGCCCCTGAAGTTTCTTCCTCCACTGTAATCATCCTCTAGTGTCCCTTTTATTCTGTCACGAAGCCTCCCCTGGTGCGATGTCTGAGGCCTACCAGGTGACACAGAGCCCCAATTCCTTCCCCTTTCCAGATCCCTTTCTGACCGTAAATCACTACCACTGACTAGAGATCTCCTTGGAGGCTTTATTCTGCCATGGAGGCGACTACTAAGGGAGCTCTCCTGGGAAGCTAAATGCCGTGAGTCTCTTCGAGTAGAAATACGGTGAGATTGCTCTTCTAATTGGTTGTCAGGGGCATAATCGGGGCTGACGACTGATCTCAACCCATTAGCCCTCCGATGCTTTGACAAACGATATCGCAAATCTGATTCATTAATTTGATTATGAGTTTCAGACTTCGAGTAACTCCTCCTTTCCTGATTAGATGAATCACCCACTAACACTCTATCTGATGCAGCCATGTGCTGTTCCCAAGCATACTGCCCCTGCATACTGATATGGTCATACGAGCCAATGTCATATTCTCGTGGATCACGAAATGTTTCTCTTCCCATTTCAGTCAATGAAGTGTAATCAACAGAGCGGCCAATATCATATTCATTCACTGAGTTCAAGTCCCTTCCTTCATGCCCTCTTGTTCTGCCATATTGATCTTCATCATGATAATAATCAGAATCTCTGAGCTCATCATCAACAAGAACATCAAATCCAGGAGAGGACTCCCTCAAAAACTCATCAGCATCCTTACCATGCTGGAAACTTTGATCATCCAGTGCATGAGCCTGATGCAAACGATTAGAGCAGATCAAGGAGTTACCATTGATGACAGGAGGAACGTTTGTAGCTTTATATCGAGGAAATTCATCGTCTGTCCCAGAAGGAGGTGGTGCATTTCTTTCATTGCCAGCAGCATTTCGTGGGAAAGAAGTTTCAGCTTTATGAGTATGCTTATTAGCTTCAGGACGTACTACAACTGCCTTTGGTACATTTGCTGGTGGAACCTTCTGCTCTTGAGTGCACTTTTGAAGGACACCAGAAGCCTTTTTCAAAGTTGGAGGTTCATTAGCTGGGGCAGCTGCTGTAGGCTGTGGGGCTTTATTAACAGCAGTATTTGGTCCGTGCAGAAAAGCACATTTGTCACCTTTTATGCAAAGCCCCTTTTGAAAGAAAATGCATGGGACTGCTTGTTTACCCGAGTTGTTTGAGGCATGTGCAGCAGGCATAGTTGCTGAGTGTGATGAAGGAAAATAAGATCCAGTAGAGACTGCCATTTGGGTTCCTATTAGGCCATCAAGGGGCTGAAAAAGATGACATCAAAATTCCACGTCAATGATGTAGCAGAGATAAATGGAAACCACATAAATAAATCCAAAAGAACTGCTGACTTTATTGTCCAATGGTTTCAAAATCAACTAGATTCCACTCACTTCCAGAATCTATCCGATATTCTTATAATACAAAATGATTAGGATAGTAAAAACGTAAAAACTTACCGGGTGACGGAACCCACACTTGGGATTCAAACAATTACCATTCAACCAGAAATAACAGTCCCTCGGGTTAACCCTGGCATATTCACTGTGTCGATACTCGCATTCACTCCCCTGTTGACATTACAAACAAAATCAAAGGTATCAATGACACAATTCAACAACCATTACAACTAGTTAACCAAACAACTAGCAGCAACACAACATCAAGGGACAAAAAGCATCTTGACAACAAGTAACACATCAATAACTCATTAAGAATATATTAAGCATTTATTTCTAATGTCAGGATATATCAACTTCATTAATCATTTTTTTACAAACTGATAAACCCGTGTCATGCAAAGAAGTGTTGACAAGGAGATCACTATGTGAACCAAACAAGCTACCATTTTGGACACTTTCGCACAACATTAATGAAAATGTCTAGAAAGATAACTTATCTTTCCCCAACACAATTGGGACTGGTGGAATCAACACAGCAACAATATTTTGCCAATACATTTGTAACATTAGATTCACAATTAAAGCAACTCAAATCAGTCTCTGTCGGTCACAATTCACAGCTTTGCAAGAAACCCTAACAATATCCACAATCTTACTGAAACTGAATTGACATCACGGAGGCAGAATTTAATTATTAAAATAATAGTGAATCCGAAAAACCTAATTAGAAAAACAATTAAAGGCAAGATCTCATAATCATGCTATCAAATTTTGATCCTAAAAGAAAAAACCCTAAAGAGAGAGAGAGAGAGAAAAAAAAAAGAGGGACCTTTTTGCAGGTTAAAGGAGAAGCAAGAAAGTAAACGCAATCAGTGTTTCTCTTTAAGGCTTCTTCTTCGGCTGTTGCTGATGCCGTCGACACTTGCTGCTGTTGTTGATGTTGTTGCTGAGCTGCTGCCGCGACGACCATGGCGCTGGCGTTCTTTTTTTTTTTGGGGGGGGTGGGGGGGGGGGACAAATTCAGATCGAATTAATAATAACAACAATAATAATTATAATTCTATTGAAGAAGAAAAGGACCCGATAACCCGAATCAAGATCCGAATCCAAACTGGGAGGGCAAGAGAGCCGCCGCAAAGAAACAAGAAGAAGAAGAAAAGAGAGAGAATGTGATTATGAGAGTATCTGTTTATAAAGAAGGTGAAAGGCTAAGGCTTTTGAGTTTTGAGCTTTTTTTTTAATTTGTTTTTTGGGTTTTATTATTTTATTTGTTTATATTATATTTAACGTGGACAGATTAGTTGTGGTTTGGGAGAGTTGAGACACACTTGAGTTGGGATGATGTTTTGGGTTTTTTTTTTTTTTTGAGTTAAAGTTAAGAGTTGCGCTTGCTGTTGCTGGTGGCGAGTTGCGTTGTGGTATGTTTCGTTAGCCTGCACCTCGACGCGTGGCTCTTTCTTATTGGCAGCTGGTTATTTGTTATTCGTTGTCGGGTTCTTCTACGACGAAGATGGAGTTTTTTTTAAAAAGGAAACAAATTTAATTGAAACATAGAAAACATTAAAAGAGATTAGCAATTTCTGCTGGACAGTCTTCAATCCAGATGGTCTCATCTGGAGAAGAGAAAGCCAGCTTGGCTAGCATGTAAGCCACCATGTTACAAGATCTTGGTACATGTTTGACCATAATGGGAGATCTATTAAGTCATGAAGTGAATCGAGTTCGACAATAAAAGAAAATAAGCCTGAGTCCCATGCTAGCTTATGCCCCTGAAAAACAGCTTCCGCTTCGCAAACTCCACATCCCCAGAAAAAGGCCTTGTATATACAGCTGCTGCCATAACTTCTCCTCTTGTGTTTCTGACAATAGGCCCCAAGGCTACCAATACCTTCAAAAAATTTAATGGATGCATCAATATTGAGTTTATACCAATTACTTTCAACCTGATGATTTGAGTTTGTAGAAGCCACTGCCACAAGAGATTGTTGCGATAGTTTGTAGTTCTTGATGACAGATTCAGCCCTAGCCAAGGTGCACAAAGTATCATTCTCCTCGTCATTATATAGGAATAAGTTTATGTTCCTCCAAAGTTTCCACGCCAAAACCACAAAGGACTCGAAGGTCTCTTTGGACATGGAAGTGGCCAAGGATTGAACAAAGTTTCCTCCAAAGAAGTTGATGCTTTGAGAGGTAGGGACAAAGTGTGCAAAAATTGATAAGCGCCATACCTTTTTAATTGATTTACATCCCACCAAAGTATGGAAGTTATCCTCCGGCACTCTGTTACATCTTGGATAGGTAGGAGCACCTTCCTTTTAAATAAATTACATAGAGTTGGAAGGGTATCCAGTAAAGCGCGCCACATAAAAACCCTTTATTTTGGGTGGGAGAGAAAGAGACGACAGAAATTTCCACCATGCTTGGAGTGACGATGAACTGGAGGGACCGGGGTGATGGTTCAAGCGCAAAGCTACCTGGTACCCGCTTTTGACAGTATATACTCCCTTTTTGTCATAGAACCAATAAACTTGGTCGGGATGTGGACGATGAGGGAGAGGAATATGAGAAATCGTTTCAGCATCTAATGGCAAGAAGTGAGTCTAGATAAGAGGAATATTCCAGCTCCCATTACTATTTATGAGCTCTGTTACTGTGGTTTCAATAGGTAAGGTTTTTGGGGAGACAGGTTTAAAGGACACCGGTCTGGGAATCCGGTTATCTTTATACACAAATATATTCTTGCCAGCTCCGATGTGCCAACATAAACCCGCTTGCACAAGTTCTTTTCCTCATAAAAGGCTCTTCCATAAGAAAGAGAAGTTGCAACCCATTTTGCTGCTAAGAAAATCAAAGTTGGGGAAATACCTGGCTTTTAATGTTTTGACTAGGGATGGCAACCAAACTCAGACCCGGATCGGACCCGAATTGAATCCAAAAAATCCGGTTCGGGTTCAACTCGCACCAGAGTAATTTTTATCCGAAATCCAAATCAGTTTTTGACAACCCGCATATTTCTGGGTCCGGATCCGGTTTCAAGTGAACCCGCAAATCCGGAACCCGAACCCGAATATTATTTATTTTAATATTAATTTTTATCCACAAATCCGTAAATATAAATAGAAAAAAAAAAGCAAAAGTGAACCCTAGATCTCTCAATCTCTCTCGTTCCTCTCTCGAAATTTCTCCTTCAACTGAAGTATTGAACTCTATTGTAAATTTGTAATTTCTCCTCTCAATCTCTCAAGTCTCATCCATAATCCGTTCCTCTCTCAATCTCTCTCACCCGTGAGCCGTGACTCGTTCCTCAGTCCTCAGTCCTCACTTAATCTCTCTCACTCTCTCTTCAACTCTCCTTCACGGTGAGGCTTTGTTCGGTTCATCACTCATCAGCAATTCAGCATCACACGTCTCATCTCTCACTCTATCGCGGCCAGCAAAAGGGTTGAAATCCACCTCAGTCGCGGCTGGGTTCGTTTGTGGTTTCTTGGATCCATTTCTTCTGGTAAGCAAAAAGTTAGTTCTTTGTTATTTATTTAATTCATCAAAAGTTTGCAACTTTTTTTGTTATTGATGCACTTAGGTACTTTTTTGACTTGATTTGTATTAATTAATTATGTTTTAGTTTGTGGTTGTGGGGTTGTGTTAATAAAAAAGTGGTATTGGACTTGATTTGTATTAATTAATTATGTTTTAGTTCGTGGTTGTGGGGTTGTGTTAATAAAAAGTTGGTACTAGAGGGAAAAAAAACTGCATCTTTTTTGCTTTGGCCTCATCCCTTTTGATTCATTATTCATCTTATCTTTTGGACATTCGAGGGCTGAGGATATTTTGTTTTGTTTTGCTGAGTTGAGCTTCGACTGGGTTATTTTCTGACAGAGCATGGACAAAATGAAAATACATAATGTTAAATTTGGTTTAAACTAAAAGTAACACGAACCAAGCTTTATCTGGATCTTGAACTGGGCAGAAAGGTAGACTCTGAGAGAGTTTTTGATTTGTTTTACAGTTCAAATGATTAATAGGCTTTTGCCAGATAGCAATATCACCTTTCTCTTTTATATTTTCCCAGCAAAGGCTCTTAGCTACATTTTCAATAGCAGTTTGTTCCTTATTCAAATCCTCTTTTGTTCTTTGCCAGCCTCTCGCATGCTTCTTCCAATTAATTGGAGGGCCAGATAAAATCCGGTACCCTCCAATTCATGATTAATAATGTTCTTGTTAAGAATTCAAAGTTAATGTTCTGTAATTTTCTTGATTAATAATGTCTCTTCAAAATCTTAATCTTATGAATTCTTGATTAATAATGTCCTGTATTATCAATTTATCACTAATTGGTTGTGTTGTTCATTATGTTTATAATTTACACATTTTTTGTAGATGGAATTCCAGAGGAAGCAATACTTTCTGCAGAGCATTTGATTGATGAAAGTTGGATGATTGAGCAACAATCAAATGAAGTGGATGATTCAGAGTTTAGTCTTTAGCACTAGTGGCTGGAAATTTGAGCTTTAAATTGTAGAATTATGTTATGGATTTGTAGTTGTGGATGTTTATTACTTTAAAACTTTGAATTTTAGATTTTATATTGTGTTGTATTTGTTTTAGAACTTGGATGTGTTATATGTTTTGTTTTTTTGCCCTTTGTCCAGCAAATTTTGTTGAACCAAAGTGAAGTAACTTGGTTCTGGTAGTTTGGTTCTGGATGTATTATATGTTCTGTTTTTTTGCTCTTTATCCAGCAAATTTTGTTGAACCAATTCTAGGAAGAATATTGTAATGTATTTTACCGTAATGTGTTTTTTCATGTAATACATTAAAACATTAAAACTTCCCCTGTTAAATTAAGCAATCGGGTCTTTTAAAAAAAATAAATAAAGCAATTCGGGTTCAAAACCCGGAATTCAGAAATCCGGATTTTTTTGGGTTAAACTCGGACCGCATCCGGATTAAAAAAATCAGGTTTAATGCGGGTCCGGTTATGAGTATTTTGTATCCGGGTCCGGATCCGGAACAGTCAAACCCAAACTCGAACCCGAAAATTGCCATCCCTAGTTTTGACCATTAGCAATTTCGGATCTTGTAAGATGTGCCAACTAAGTTTTCCGAGCAGAGCTTGATTGAAAGAGATGAGATCTCAAAACCTCAATCTGCCTTCCTTTTTTGGCGCACATAAATCTCTCCAAGAGAGCTAATACATGCCCTTTGATTTTCCTTTAGAGCCTTACCAAAATCTTTTGATAAGCCTTTGGATCTTGTTGCACAGCTTTTGGGGTACCCGGAAGACGCTCATTGCGTAAGTAGAAATCGCTTGAATCACTGCCTTGATTAAAACTTCCTTGCCACCACTAGAGAACAATTTGGACTGCCAACTATTTAATTTCCCTATAACTCTGTGTTTGATGAGATTGAAAAAAGTCATTTTATTTCGTCCAACCATGGAAGGAAGTCCCAGATACCTTTCATGGAGAGAGACAACCTGAAGGTTGAAAAGATATTTGATTTCATTAATAGTGTGTTGAGGCACATTCAGACTGAAAAATATTGAAGATTTGTCTATATTAAATCATTGGCCCGAAGTTGCAATGTACAGATCAAATATGGATTTTAAGTAAGAGCAGTCTTCGGTTGTGGCTTGGGAGGAAATGAGGCTGTCGTCTGCAAAAAGAAAGTGAGAGATTACAAAAGTATTCCGATTGAACCCAATACAAAAGTATTCTGATTGAACCCAACTCCACGAATCTGTTTTTGTTCGACTGCCTGGCGAATGAGATTAGAAAAAACGTCAGTACATAGAATAAATAAATAAGGAGATAAAGGGCATCCCTGGTGAAGACCTCATTGGGGATGGATGGCGTCTGTAACCTCTCCAATAAGTCAAATGTTGAAGGTAGCAGTAGAGACACAACACATGATGAGATTCACCAACCTCCTTGAAAAACCAAATTTTATCATTGTTTGCTTCAAGAATGACCATTCTAACTTGTCATATGCTTTGCTCACATCTAGCTTCAAAACCACCAAGCCTTTGCGTCCTCTTTGCTTATTTGTAATTTGGTGGAGACATTCATAACTGACCACAATGTTGTCTGTAATCTGTCTTTGGGGAATAAAAGCACTCTGAAACAGGGAGATGATTTGGTCGAGGATTGTCTTTATGCGGTTCGTAATTGATTTGGTTATGATTTTATAGATGACATTACATAGGCTAATGATTCGAAATTCAGTTACCTTCCTAGGATTCTCAGCTTTTGGGATCAACACAATTAAAGTTCGATTGGGCTCTGCAATGTCACCTCCATCATTGAGGACATGTAAGCATGTTTTCACAATTGTATCTTAAACTAAGGGCCAATGTTTTTTATAAAACTCAGTCGGGAACCCATCAGGACCTGGGGCCTTTAGAGGATGCATCTGTGTCAGAGCTGCAATGATCTCCTCTTGAGAAAAAGGCTCCTCAAGTTTTAAATTTAGCTCCTCAGTCACACGAGGATCAAAGAGTTCTAAAGAAACACGTAGAGTCTCAGGTGATGGATTAGAAGTCTTATATAGCTGCATGAAATAAGAATGTTGTCCTGGTCCTCAACCCAAATATTGTTCTCGTCTAAAATGCCCCTCATAAAGTTCTTTCGTTTTCTGGCAGTTGCACGCGCATAAAAGAACCTGGTATTTTTATCCCCAAGTTATAGCCATGTGACTTTGGATCTCTATTTCTAATATAATTCTTCCTCTAACAAAAGTTGTTCTATTTGGTCCTCTGTCTTTCGAATTGCACCGAGATCCATTGATTGTAAGGGGGTAGTTTTAAGTTCACGTAAATGATTCACCAGGAGCTTATAGTTTTTATTCTTGTTATTAAAAGTGGTGGAGCTCCACAAGCAAAGTTTTTCTTGTGTTGAAGAAATCTTCGACTGGAAATCTGCAAGTTGGCTATTTGTGACTGAGTTGTGATCTCTCGACCAAATTGCTTGGTATATCTTTTGGCACTCCTCATTGTGGCTCCATACAGCTTCGTATTGGAAGCGTAACTAACGTTGATAGCTCACTTTGCTCTGACTATTGCTATGCTTGGCAAATTCAAGTCTAATAGGACAATGATCTGAACCAATAGCCTCCTCATGATAAACACAAAAATTCCCAAAGATATTCTTCCATCGTGGATTGTAAAGGAACTTATCTAGTCTTTCTTAAACAAAGTTTGGCCTATATCTTCTATTTGGCCACATGAACATGAAGCCCTTCTAACCGGCATTTGTTAGCTCACAATATTCAATAGCCTCCCGAAAAGCGTGGATAACTTCCACATTTCTAAGGATCCCGCCTTTTTTCTCTTATGGCTTCAAAATTTCGTTTAAATCGCCCCCGCAAAGCTATGAAAGATTGAAGTTGGATGATAAACGCTTTAGGAGGCTCTAAGTATGATGTCTTTGCGTAAAATATGAATGCCCGTATAGCCCCGTAAATCTCCAGTGAATGTCCCCTTCAGACTGAATTAATGAGTCAATATGGTGCATGCTATAAGAGGAAATTCTCAAATCAAGATTTGAATTCCAGAGTAAGGCAAGACCACCAATAGATCCACAGCTATTGACAACAAATCAATTGTCAAAAGTCAACTTTATTTTGATTTTCTCCATTTGTAATGCATTACGTTTAGTTTCACAAAGAAACAAAATATTTGGTTTGTACAAGCAGAGAACTTTAGCAAGTGCTTTGAACGTCCAGGTATTCCCCAATCCCCGGACGTTCCAACATAGAATTATCATGGCATTCGGCGGGGCTAGCAACCAGCCTCCATCGTTGACACATCATTGGGGGGTACCACATAAGAGATGGTTTCCTACAGTGAAGGAGTTGAAGTAATATATTCACGTCTGCTTCTTTTAGCCGTAAGAGAAGCCAATTCTCCTGATCCCTCAACCGGATTGCACAATAGAAGGGCTCAGAGGCTTGATTCTGGGAGTTATGTTCTTCTTGCAACGTAATTCCCTTGTCCATGGACTGTTTATTTCTATTACCTGTCATGTCAGGCTTGGTATGCTCCGCATTTGGTAATGGTTTCCTTCTGGCCATCAACTTCCACTTCTTCTTTGATGGGTTGTTATCTTTGTTTAGTTATGAGCTTTGGTGTAATGAACATGATGAAAGCCTAGATAAGTTATTATCTGTAATATGGGAATCCATAGGTCCTGCTACTCTAGAGATATTTCGTTGCTTTTCAGTTCGTGGCCCGACAACCTCCGTAGATAGTATATATTTGCCTTTGGAAGTTTTGACTAGCGCCGCACTAGGAGGGAGCTCGATGAACCTATATAGGTTGTCATTATTGGTTGACGCCACCATTTCATTAATGTTGGGCTAATTGTTGTTTGACACCACCTTTTCATTAATGTTGGGCTTGTTGTCCTGGAAAGAAATATTCTGGAGCTAGGAGGCGGTAGGAACAGTGAACCTATGGCTTTGGTCAGGGGGATTAGAATGAGATGGGTGATTGCCAATGTTGGGGGAACTGTTCACATGGGCACCCTCATCAATATCCAGGTTTTGATTCTATCTCTTCTCCACAGGTGGTTTAACTTTCAAAGATAGTTTAAATTTAAAATCCATAGAGGTTTTTACATTTTTTGTGATAAAGAAGACAACACATTCATGATAGAGATGGCCCAAGTGACCACAACAATAGTAAAAATCTAGTAACCTTTCATACTTAAGTGGCAAAGTAGTGACATCTTCTCCTTCTTCCAATTGTAGTCGAATGCCTCATTTAAGGGGTTGGGTAAGGTTAATGTTCACTCTGATGCGAAGAAACTATCCTGAATAATTCCCTGAAGGACCCATGTCTACTTCCTCTACAATGCCTATCTGGCTACCTAAAAAATGCCCCATTTCTTTCGTCATGCAGACAATCGGCAAATTGTGAACCTGGATCTAAAAAGAGGCACGAGAGAAATCTAGCTTGGATATATCCCCCATACCTGTTGGCTCAATAAGAATAATAAGTGCATTCTGAAAACACTATGCCCCCCCTTTGAGCACACGGATGCGATATATGTGTAAATTGAATTGGAAGAGGAATTTATTACCACCAAGGCTCTCGGTTCTCACTCCATGGAGGGGCTTCCACATTTACTGAACTGCTGCCCGTACCCCTTCTTTATTAGCCAGTTTGTTGGATAAAATCTTCCCCACAAGGGTCAATTTTAGCTTATTCTCTCATGTAGCCCGTAAGTGGCTTGATAGTGTGCTGATTGCCCCATCTTCATCAGTGAGAGTTAAAGATCAACAAAGGTTAGTAATCTCCTATGTACCCATGGGATTTTGGAGGAAAATAATGATACTTCCTGACGATATGGTAGAGAATGGGTTGTAATAGAAGGTTTATGAGAAGAGAAAGAGAGAACTCACTCCCTTGGAGTGAATGAGTCACGTTCTTTGATGTGAAGAAAGCTTCCACAGCGACAACCACTGAAGTTTCTCAATAAGAGTCCCATACGACGGAGATGGAGTTGAAAAGGGTTAATTTTGAAAAATGAACTAACGTAACGTCATTTTCTCCATGGTTTTTTCAATTAATTCAGGCCCTAAAGGTTCTTAAACCTTCATTAATCTGATTCATGATCATTTAATATTAAACAGACGAAGAATTAATTATATGTGATTTATTCCTATATAATTCTAGAAATATCTTGTGATCCTTATAGATTCGGTGGATTGAGTTTAAGTGCGTAGGGGTGGGCATTTAACCTGACCCAATCCAAAACAGAAAATTTTGAGTTCGGATCAAATGCAAATAAAGATCTCAACTCGATTGAGTGGGGTTCTATCTAACCTAATCGAATCATGATTCGATCGGATTAGACAGTGACACAATTAAAAAAATTAAATTTCCTCACACCACCCACACTACACGGGACATGGTGCCACACACAGCTGACAGTATTGGGCCATCGAATCACCAAGGTGGCCATTCACCGGCACAACCACAAGCACATACAGACTGCAACACACCAACTTGGCCAGTTTGCTGCACTTCGTCAATTGTTGTAGCTTGCTCCACCAACTACCACAGCCACTATTGTAGCTTGCTTCACCTCGACAACCACCTTTTAAGATCCAATCCAATGACTTTATTCATAGTAAATATATATTATATTAAATATTAATTTCAAATTTTCATTGTATTTATTTATAATTGTATTATATAAATTGTGTAATGTATGATTTTGATGTGATAATAAAACTGTTATTTGCAATGTCAATTAAAAAGTATTATAATTTAGATAATTTGCTTTACTTATCTAGTGCATTTGGTTTACCCATCATAATCTATACATACGCATACATTGCAGCCTATCAAACTTTTGGTCTGATCTAATTCGATCTGATTATTTTCGAATCGGATTGGGTCAGATTACAAGTTCGAATGATTTTTTTTCCCCAAAACAATTAACTCAAAGCTCAATTTGATTGATCTGAGCTTAAATTTTCCATCCCTACAGGTGTGTACTTGTAAAATGCACTCTAGTATTCAAGATAGTGTTTAGTGATTGAGAGTTAGTTAAATATGGGTTTCTTTTGAAAATTAGCCAAAAAAAAAAAAAACCCTCTTTCGGTCTTTTTGATTTTTATTTATAGATCTGAGTTTCTTTTATTTCATATAAAGTTTGACACAGATATAACCTATAAAAAGATGGAAATATTTTATAATCAAAATCTTAGAAGATAGAGTAGAGTTAAAAAGAGTTTTAAGTTAGAAAAAGACTTTTTATAGATAAAAGGCTATAAAAGTAGAGGTCTCTTATAGTATGAGGCGCAAAAAAAAAGGTAGCAAGGAGAGGGACAGTTGAATTGTAATCGTGATCTTAATAAAAGATTTATTTTCTCTGCCTGCAGACATAGGCCAAAGGCCAAACCACGTTAATTCTTTGTGTCTTTTTGTTATATCGCCCTCATCTAAATTAATTCTCTAGTTGATTAAAAATATGCTTCAACAACAAATATAAAATATTATTATCGTGTTTGCTAAAAGAAAAGTATTATTCTATCTCTTACATAAATAAATATGTTAAATTTTTATAAATTTTAAACAAAAATAATGATAATTCTTTTTCAATAAATATCAAAATGATAAAATTAGTCTTAGTCATTTTAATCACAGCAAGGATTGTGTCTATTTTATTGGGCCCTGATTATTTTAAGGCAGAGCTCATCAATCGGGGTGGAACTAGGGCCCCTAGGTTGTGCGCAGCTGAAGAACTTTTCACCCCTCTCAAATTCTTATAAAACCCCTTTAATGTTTTTACATTTTTAACCTTTGTTAAGATTACCTTCAAAGACAAAAAGGAAATTATCATTATGCACAATCTCTCTCTCTCTCATAATTAAGTTCTTTCTCTTTCGCTGCTTGGCGAATTTTCTTTCTTTTTTTTTTTGAAGTTTGCAAATAACTTGCATGTGAATGATGAAATTTTTTGTTTGTATTCCTAATTAATTCAGGGTTATATTTTAGTTTAAATATATGTACAGTCTCTATATATTAAAAAATACCTTAAAGACACATGTTATTAAATATACTACACTCAATATTCTTATTCTTTTTTTTGCTCTTACTGTAATATCCTTACAACAATAGTTTTAGGTATATTAATTAGTTTATCTATAAAAAAAATTTTATTAACAAATTAACCTTAAAAGTAAAATTCTTATAAAACCCTTTTAATGTTTTAACATTTTTAATCTTTATTAAAACTACCCTAAAAGACAAAAATAAAATTATTATTATACTGAATCTCTCTCTCATAATTAAGTTCTTCTCTTTAATTGCTTGGCGCATTTTTTTAAGTTTTTTATTTATTGAAGTTTGCAAATCACTTCCATATGAAATATGAAAAATTCTTGTGTATCCTTAAATTAATTTGATCTTTATTTTTTGCACTTGGGATTTGATTTATTAAATTTTTTTCTTTTTCAAAATTTTTGCATATTCTTCTTAAGCCATGTTTATTTTTTTCTTCATATAGCATTGCCTTAAAAACCAAAAGACAAAAAAATGCACATATTCTGTGTGTTTTTAGAAGAGAGTGATACTATACATTGAAAATTGAAAGAGGAAGAACTTGGAGGGCAGTTTTGGAATCATTGGGGTGTCATTGGGTTATCTTTAAGAGAGTGGTTTTCGAAGGAATTCTTAGGGGTGTCAAAATCTGGAGTCCACTTATGAACACACAAATACCTTTCAAATCCATTGGGCCGTAGACTAGGTTCAAGGCTAAAACATACCCTTTAAAGGTGTCAATTGCTCAAAAGTGACTTCTTTGTGAAAGCCAAGGATATAGAACTTTTTCAAGCATCAGAGGATCATAGAAACCAGCGTACGGCTACTAAGATACAATGATAGCAACTGCAAAATGTTTCTCAAATGATAATGCAAAAGCTTCTGAAGTAAATTAAGTAATCCCTCTGTGCAGCTTATGGAACAGATACCAAATCCCCGAAGTAATAATGCTCTAGTGCGTCATTAACTGTGATTCTCTCTTTCGGATCCATGCGTAGCATTTTCTGGGAAGTGAAAACGCAAGCATAAGCACTAAGAAACAAGACTAACTTGCAGTACACTACTGGTGCAAGTAGTGTATTGCAATTTATTGAAAAAAAGAAAAAAAAGAGACAGGTTGCTTGTCATTCAAGCATAATAAAATGTATATATACCTGAAGAAGATCGATACCAGCTGGCTCAAGACCTGGTAGTTGTGTTGCCAGATCCTGCGTATGGGATGTAATTCTTCTCAACACAAGAAGGAAGACCGTTTTGAGGGGGAAGAAAAATATATATGCTTTAGAATCGGCGTTACCTTGGGCTCACTCTTTGCATAGCAGTCGAGAAATTTGAAAAATGTGGTCACCCCAGGCAGGGTTTCTTCACTTGGTGTACCCATCAGCCTTTGCATAAGAAAACAGATGTAATAGAGTTTGGGGAAAAGGGAAAAAAAAAAGGAAGAAGAAGAATTGGTTGGTATGTTTTTGTGTTGAAACATTTACAGTACCTGAAAATACTGCTCCTTTCATGAAACTCAGTTGTACCGTCAATTAGAGGCTTCTGAATCACCATCTCAGCAAATATACACCCAACAGACCACACATCAGCTGAAAAGGAGTATGTAGGGAAGCCAAGGAGAATTTCAGGTGCCTTGTAGGATGGTGCTACTTTCTGGAAAATAGAAAGTAAAAGAAATGAGAAAGCTTGGTCTTACCAAACCAAATGAAATCGGTGTAGCAACTTTGAGGTCTACATTAAACATTTTTGTAAAACAGAAGCATTTCCGCTGATAGACTCCAGTAGTTGAATGAAGCATAGTACCGTTTAGGTTTCTGACAGTTTAGTATTCAACCAAAGAGTCACCATGAAAGGAATAGGAAGTTATCATTGATCCATAATAAATTTTATGAAGATAAATCTACTAACATCGACTTACAAGCTAGAGAACATGAATCCAGCGTATCCTAATGTTTGGCGCTCTAATAACATTTGAATCATAGGCAAGAAAATCCCAATGGCTAACAGGGAATTTCAGCGTGTGTGTTTTTTGAACAAGAAATTTTTGTCCTTACCATTCCAACATCTGCTAGTTTCACTGTGTAATTGCTCATATTTATCAGCACTTGATGGGGATTCAAGCGTCCATGTATACATTTGATCGAATGGTATAACGAGATACCACGGAGAATCTGATTCAGAAGGACCTGCCAGGATTGATTGAAAACCGAAGCTGAGAAAAAAAATAATTCTGAAGCTAACATCAGAATCTATGCATATGCTAATAAGCATATTTGGCAGAACTAGCATCTGTTTAAACAAAATTAACTAGTTTTGTTCCAAATCTCATGATAGTACAAAATGCTTGCAATGAAAGTTTTACATAAATGACAAAATATGCATCCGGCATTGCTTGCTTGCATAACAACATTAACTCACTGCCCTATGCATTCATCAGATTAAGAAATAGAGGAAATCCCAGTTCAGCTTCAATAAGATAATCAACAGAAAAGTAATAAAGAAACAAGTTTATATGAAAGAAATGCTGATTGCTAATGACATATTGCTGACTCACTTTTACTATCTTCGGATTTTTTATTTTCCCCGGAAACTTCTTTATGACGGTTTTAAGATCCGGGCCTGCACACTCAAAGACTTGATACACATGCTTTCTATTCTCTTCATTCACAACGTCCAGCAATCTGTCATTCAAAGTACCATCCAAATCCAATCACCCTTAATCCTGCCTATTGTACAAATCTCAAAAGAGATTTGACTCTTCATAACTGTAACTTTTACTTCCCAATAACTAGTCACTTATACATGGCAAGTAAAAGCAGCAAATGTTTGTAATTAGAAGGTTCAAATTCAACAGAAACCTGAGAATATGGGGATGCTCCATCACTTTCAGAAGGGAAATTTTAGTTAGTATTGAGCTCGGAACACATTCACTGCTATCTCGAATAAAAACTGTCTTGAGGAGTACAGTCTCATCGGTGTCGGTGTCCTTACACCTATAGACACCGCCAAATTCATCCTCACCTTTCACCTCAAGTGCACTGTACTGAAAATTCTCACGCCCACAAATTAAAAGAAGAATTACTCCCAATGGAACATTGTATATGACAGAGTCAGACCACATCAAACTGAAACCAAAAACCAAATAAATATTATACCTTTACCATCTCCTCCTGCCAAAAAAAAAAAAAAAAAAGGCCCTGGGCCCTGGTACACACCAAAAATGAAAATATAAGTTAAATCCAAGATTATAAGACAGAAGCCACTTAAGTAGAATCCAACAATGAAGTGCATTATAGAAAGAATGAAACTTTTCTTGTCCTTTCTCCTTCATGTGATTATGGGTTTCTAAGTAAATACTATCCAAGAATCATCAATACTAAGAACCATGATAATAAACTAAATTCCTATCTTGCCATCCTCAGTCTATCAATCAATCTTTATCATCAAAGAAAATCAAGAACCATATTATTCACTAAATCACAAAAACCTAAAAGGAATTTAGAAAGTTAATTTGAGATGTGCATTTTCTTGGGAACCAAACAGAACAGAGCTTATAATTGAGAAGAAAGTGACCAAAGAAATTCACAGTAAACTAAAAGTTGAAAAGTGGAATTAGCCGCAAAGCATAGGAACTGAAAATCAATGAATTATGCTGAACCCTAGCCCTAAATTGAAGATAGAAATGAACAACACAACCCATTTTGCTAAAATTTATCCTCTGTTTGGCTGCAGAGAAAGTGATATCTAAAGATAAAGATTGCAATTTCTTGCGTTTTCTCAGCAACCAAATGTTTTTTAGAGAGAAAATAAGAGAGAGGGATTTACTTAATTGCGGGTCTAACGAAAGCTCTGAATCTTGATTGCAGCAAAAAAAATGATAATAAAAATCCAAAGATATTTATTATTAACAGTGGCTACTTGAGAAAGAAAGAGGGGATGAGAGTCGGATTCCTTTATATAACAAAACTAACTAAAAACGGTTATATTTTCTTCCCGCCAAAACTTATTACCACGCCTGTGGTATCTTTTACAGGTGTCAGTCTGTTCAATACAGGAACCTTTTTGGTTTTAGAAAAAATTTGATCCCTCAAATTGGGATCAGAGCTCAAGCCTTGATGATCTGATCAAAATTTTATCAGTCAGTTTTCATAATTACTTAATGAAATCCAGAAAATAATTGGCATGTGATACCACATGCATCTTCTTCTTCTTTTGATGTGCATAATCACTAGCCGCTGACCCTTGGCCCTGTAGTAGTGAACGATGAGGGTATGGGTTCGAGTCTTGGCCTCTATGTTAATATAAGTATTAAAAATATCATGCATAATCACTTGTTAATTTCAGCTCACCCTTTTGTATATGACTGTTAAGCCAAGGATATTTCTTTGGCTAGTTTCTCAATTAAAGAGAGATTTAAGTTTGTTCCTAAGCCCTTTTAAATGAGCTAGCTCCTTGTTAACAATCTCAGTAAGAAGCTCCTTTGATTCAGTTGATACTATAAGCTTAGTCCTGTAATTCTCCTAATGAAATACAACTGAGATGAAAAATGCAAAATTTGATCTACTTGCAAGATAGTACCAGACTTGTACAAAGGATCTATTATCGAACATTATAAAAGTATTTGTTCAAGCATCAGAGGATCTACACATATATGAAGTACTTCTTCAAGCACCAGAGGGGTTATTTGTTTTTCAATAAAAATGGTCAATATAGCAACATGGCTGAAAAACAAATCCGGCATTAACTAGTTAGTGGCTACAAAGAAGCAGCAATGATATAACAACTGCAGATGTGTCTCAAATGAATACACAAAAGCTCCCTCCCGTGCAGCTAGTAAAACTTATGGAACAGATACCACATCCCTGAAGTAGTGATGGTTTAGTGCATCATTAACTGTGATTCTCTCTTTTGGATTCACGCGTAGCATTTTCTGGGAATGTGAAGGCACAAGTATAAGCACTAAGAAACAAGAATTGAAATTGATTATCATTCACTAACTAGCAACACACACTACCAAGTAGTGTATTTCTAGTTACTCGAAGAAATGCGAAGACATATTGATTATCATTCAAGCATAATAAAATGTATCTATACCTGAAGAAGATCGACACCAGCTGGCTCAAGATCTGGTAGTAGGATTGCCAGATCCTGCATATTGTTAGATCAGAGCTATTACATGGTAAAATTTGATTCTTCTCAGCATTAAAAGGAAGATGTATAGAGGGGGACAAATATGCTTAGAAAAGGCGTTACCTTAGGCTCACTCTCTTCATAACAGTAGATAAATGGGAAAAATGTGGTGACCCCAGGCAGGGTTTCTTCACTTGGTTCACCCATTAGCCTTTACATGAGAAATGGGAAATGTAAGAGAGTTGAAAAAGAAGAGTCTAATGTGTGAGTAAAAAATTTGCTCGAGCCATTAGGGCACCTGAAAATACTGATCCTTTCACGAGATTCAGACGCATCCTCAGATAGGGGCTCCTGAATCACCATCTCAGCAAATATACATCCTACGGACTACACATCAGCTGGAAAAGGAGCATGCAGGGAATCCGAGGAGAATTTCAGATGCCTTGCAGGACGATGAGACGTGCTATTTTCACTGTGTAATCGCTCAGATTTATCAGCGCTTGATAAGGGTTCAAGCGTCCATGGAGACATCTGTTCGAATGGTAATAAGAGAGAACACGGAGAATCTGGTTCGAAATCATTAATCACCTGCCAGGACAAATTATAAAACAAAGTTGAGAAAAAAATAACTTGAAACTAACTATCATATAAATGAAAGAAAAAAAAAAAAAAGCGGGTTGCTAATAACATATTGCTGATCACTTTTTGCTGCCTTCAGATTGTTGATGATGTCCAGAAAGTTCTTTATGACTTTTCTAAGATTCAGGAGGCCTGTATACTCGAAAATTTGATACACTAGCTTGTCGTTCTCTTTCCTCACAAACATTCAGCAATCTGTCGTCAGTCCAAGGTTCCATCCCATTAATCATGGAGATGCAATAACAACAATTAACAGTTGTTAATCATTCAAATTGCAATAACTTTAATCCTGACAATCAAAAAGAAATATCAAAAGAGACCGAATAAGCTCCGCAACTGAAACCTTCCTTTTTACTTCCAGTGACATACATACCTGAAAATGAGGGGATAGTCCATCTCTTTCAGAAGGGAGATTTTAGTTAGTATTGAGATTGGGACGCCGTCCGGAATAATATCTGCCTTGAGAAGTACAGTCTGATAAGCATTTTCAGCAACATCCTCCTCACACTTATAAAAGCTACCATATTTACCGCATCCTATCAACTCAACTTTCCGGTACTGAAACTCCACCCACAAATTAAAACAAGAATGAATAATATAAAATTGTTACTTTCATGCCACATCAAAACCAAATCCAAGTTTACACTTTTTCCATCTCCTCTGGTCAGTACACACCAGAAATGAATGTTAATGTCACTTCCCTTGTAGTATTCAACAGACGAAATGAATTATGGTTTCAGTACCGGAAAGTTGAGTTGATAGGATGCGATAATTATGGCAGCTTTTATAATTGCTATGGTTTATAAGTTAACTTAATTTGATGCCACATTTTTATAATGAAAAATTTATAATATATTTAATATTTTTGTCAAAATTATTGTTTACAAATTATATTTATAACACACTATTTATTTTTACTTCATAATTATTTTTTTTACAATAACTGTGATTTAAAAACTCAACACTTTAATAATAATCAAGGCCATAATAAACCTTTGCTAGATATATTAAACAAACCTATTTTTTATTATTATCTTCAACCTTTACTAATCTCACAAGCAAAGTGACTGAACTCCTTCCTCCAAATTTCAGATGGCCCCTCATCATTTCATTCAATACGCCTTATGGTATAAGTTATTCCCCCAGACCTTTTTTAATAAATTGTTATTGAAATAAGCCTCCAGTCAACTGATGTCTATTCTCCTATTCTCGTATTCAAAAGTGGTTCCAATAAATATCTAAAATCAACAGATTATATATATATATATATAATTCTTCTCTAGTAAGAACATCTTTATTTTAGAAAGTAAAAATACAGAACACTCTCACCACACGCGCGCATACACACAGAGATATCAAGAGCAGGAAATTGGGAATATTTGACATGGAAAATTCTTACATGTAAATTAAACATCTTAGGTTTTACATACAAGACATGCATTCAAAGCGCAGGAACTGAGATGAAGCAAATAATACACAAGAATAAATATAAGATCCGTAACAAAGCGATTTGACAGAAGGAACTAATTGGCAATCAAGCGATTAATATCTCAAAAGCACCACCCCCAACAGTTAAACGAGGAAGGGATGTGGCCAGTTCTTCGAATACACTCCGCTTGCTGCTCAGTTTTTGCAGCTTGCTGGTTTCTCTTAGCATCAGCCTCAGCTCGCTTCTCTTCTGCCTTGTGCCTTGTAGCTGCCAATTTGTTCATAAGTCTATCATGGGCTCTTCCCCTGATCCTTTCAACCTCTACCTGGAAGACACAAGATTCATATGTTAGAAGAAAATCAAATTTATTGACATAATGCAATGACAAGCAACAGAAAATGGCTAGGAAAAACAAGTGCTATGCAGGCACTCCAGAAAATGGTTAGGGAAAACGAATGCTACACAGGCACTCCGGAGCTATCAAGTATGGAACTAATCTCTAAAGATGCATTATTATCCCGGCATATAACATAAACTGAAGTACCTAAATGACGTAGTCCACATCTACTAACAGTGAGATGCTTGATATGAGGATAAAACAAAAACAGAATAAGCTAGTAACTATTAAAGTATTGGTTTTAACTTGAAGTACATTCCACAAGCAGAAGGAGAATTGTAAGTATTTAGGACTAGGTAATAAAAGTGAAGCCTCCCACAAAGACATAAAAAGCCAGCTCCAAATCCTATTATATTTTTTAGTACTCGACTTTCTTTGTCAAATGAGTTCAACATGTAGAACTCAATATAAGGGGCTATAAAGTTTTCACAACTCATGTCTCATAGCTTCCACAAGTCAACTGGTAATACATCATCAAACAAAGAAAGATTTTTCAGACGGTGAAGCTTTCTTGTACAGCCAATTGAACTTCATGGATTTGACAACTAATACTTCAATTTTACCTTCAACGAGAGCCAGAGTCTCTTATTACTCAGTTACCTGAGATAATGATAATATCCTAAGCTAGAAAGTACTCAGCGAAATAAATCATTCATTGTAGTAATCACCTACAAACATTGAAAACCATGCTTTATTCTTCTAAATTGGACCAATTGGTCTACATAAGTTTTGTTCTGTTTTGATGGCCCTAACACCTCAGAGAGAGTTCAGTGCTTTCACTAACCTGCCAATACTGTCAGAAGGCCGTGGCTCCTATAGTTAAAAAGCATATAATGCAATACAACAAATTATATACTTGTAATGTTTTTTATCTTTTGAGAAGTAACCAGAAATAGTAAAAATAATTAAGAAACCTCCCTGCATGGACTTGCAAAGTTTGAAAAAAAATATTTGAATATGAAATCTTAATCAGTGAAATGTTCATGTCAAATTGGATTCTCATGCAATATCCACAAAGCACAACCAGCGGAATCAGTTAACGCTTCTTGCATATATTATTATTTCAGATACTTATCACCATTAGAATTTGAGCATATTATCTTTGGACCCCGCATCGCAGAAAAATAAAATGTATACAATTTTTTCCCTTTTTTCTTTGTGATTTTGGATTTGTATTTTTTTTCTTTGTGAAAAATAAAATGTATAAAAATAAAATTTATACATACTTTCTCAATTTCCTAATTTTGGATTTGTATTTTCATGTGACGATAACAAAACACATACGGAGAAAGAGAGAGAGAGAACAGCATGAAGCAACGTTTCCAATAGCAAGAGACCGTACTTACCTCAATTTTTCTCATCTCAGCTTCTGCTTTTGCTTTTTGATGGTTCTCCCAAGCCTGAATTTTCATCTCCTCACGTTTGAACCTAAATAATTGCAGTTATGCCACCACACTTCAGGCCATCTATCCATATGTTTGAAATTAATGATAACAAACTACATAGCAAAAGGAGACAATATCTCCATATACGTTATTTAAATCAGACAACTAATTAGTATTCTTGAGCATATTAATTTTAATGCAAGGAAGAAATTAGATACTTTTGACTCGATGGATCTGTTCCCCATTTATGTGTATGCTCAAGAGATAACAGATGACAATATTTTATTTTTCAAGTTCCAAATGTAAGGATATCATATTGCAATTTTCTCCTTGGAAAATGTATTTACATCTTGATTATATTTATAGCTATAGTCCATACCCGTCCCAGACTTTTTGCACATGAGATGAAGAACAAGACAACTTGAGATTACACCTTAAGGATCAATACTAAGTTCATTAAACAGTAAACAAATGCCTCAGGAAATGGATTTGAGAACACACCTGGCCATATACTTGGCTTTCTCGGCCTCCTCCCACGAAGCTGCACGTGTTTCAATGACATTTTTGGTTGGTTGTTCTGCTGCTACAGTTTTGAATGATGTGGATGCATCCTTATCCTCCTCCTCTTTGCTAGCCCAGGCAGCAATGTTCATTTTACCAAGCTGGGTACCAAGAGCAATAATTTCCCTCCTAGTTTTCATTTGCAGCTCCTTTTCAGATAACTCTTGGTTCACATCCACATGATTATTATGTGGAATTGTTGGAGAAGGAGCTGGTGCAGTTCTACCAGGAGTCGATGGCCTAGACGAGGATGGGCTGCGAATTGGTGTTGTAGCTGTGATAGGAGTTCCAGTTCTAGAAGGTTCTTGACTAGCAATTGGAGTCATTTCTGTGCCCATATCTCTCATTGATACAGATCTAGCTGTTGAAGGAGGCGGTATGAAAGTAGTTGCACTCTGTATAGCTATTGAGGAATCATGCCGGCTAAGACTAACTACAAGAATTGCAGAAATATTTCATATTATAAAATCTGCTTTATTTTGAGAAATATGATGGTAAAATTTTTAACCCAGTTCTAGGTTGTTATAACTGATGACTGCTCTTAACAAAAAAAAAAAAAAAAACTGATGACTGCTGGTCTAGCAGTTTTAATATGATAACAAAGTACAAACATTTGTTTGAGTAACATAAGCTAAAGAGAGCTCTACCTAGTAAGCACCAATGTGAACTCAATTCATCTAAACAGTACAGACTGAAGAATTATGTATTTTATATACACACTGGACCTACAAGTATATTATATCTGCTGCTGTGAAAGCAAGTTCTCCAATAGGTTTCAAATCAAGGATCTGCTCCTAGACACGGAATGGAAACCGATGTTCATAAAAGATCCAAAAGATGAATGATGCTGTAACCAGTTTGGAGAGCATCAACAATCTCAGCTAGAATCTCAACCCTTCTTTCAAGATTTTTAGCCTCTCAGGTAATTAAAAGATAGACAATGTCATTAGGTTAAGAACTTGCAGAAAAATTATAAAAATAATGCCATCTAGTCATGTTGTCCTTGAATTTCATTTTTCCTTATCAAACTTTCATGTACGACATAATGCGCATCTAGTCATTTGCAATTAGATATGGGTAAAGACTCCTGGTTTTTTATTTTTTATTTTTTATTTTTTTTTAAGTTAAATTGCCAAATAACATAGAAAGATAAACACAATTCAAGTAGCATAAGTCTATAGTAATCCAAGAATATATCAAAATTTTGTAAACCAAAAAATTGGGTCAAATGCAAACATGTTATTATGAACAATGGAGAACTTCAGATACAAACAAAACTGCTGAACAAAGGTTGATTTTCTTACTAGCTGACTCTGCAACGGAATTCTCAATCATAAGCACAGGCTTGGCATACGAATCTGCAACAGGGTAAGAATCAGCCTCCCAATTAAGAAACTTGTTAGCTAGACTCATATCAATCCGCTTGGTATCAGGTTCTTCACAAACAACAAAATTTTGATCAGGGGGAACTTCATGAACGACCTTGGTGGACAACTGGCGGCCCATAATACCAACTTTACGAGCTCCACCTCCTTGAGGGTGGCTTCCGGTCCTAGCCAGCCTGTTGGAAGTAGGACTCGCTATCCACTTCTGGGCATCATCCCATTTGGAAGGCGCAGGTTTCGAAAATGGAGCAAGGGGCACTCGTTGAGCCTGAGGTGCCCGCTGCTCCGCCTTCTGATGAAACTCAAACACAGACAAAGGGGTATTGAGATTATCATGGTGGGCACCACCACCACCACCACCACCACTACTACTACTGTCATAGTCTAAAGGGAGGATGAGGTCTTGTTGAGACCTGATTCCCGAATTCATTCGCATCTGCGCAGCTAATGAGTCAGCTGTTGTTGTTGTAGATGATGATGAAGTTGAGCATTCAGGAAGAACACTCACAACATCTACATCTTTGCAACTATCGAAATTATTACCACCTGTACCCAAAAATTTTGCAAACTCTACTTACTTTCAATAACACAATGCTTTATATATCTATATATATATATATATATATATATATAGTCCCAAAAAATTCAAAAAAAAAAAAAGAGGAAAATGTACCTGATGATGATTCATGAACATGAGTAAGTTGAGATCTGGATTCAAAATCATCATCTTCTTTTCTCTTCTTTTCGACTCCCAAAAGCATACTCCTTAACTTTCCGGGGGAAAATCCGCCGCCGTGCACACCCTAAACGGCAGCGTTTTAGGTAAAAAGGACAACAGATTCAATGGATTCAAAAATGCGTGAACGAGTAAGCAAGTACCTGAGGCTTTTGGATTCTTTCGTAATCCATTTTGGTTTGATTTTGATTTTGATTTTTCGATTTTTCGATTTTTTTTTTTTTTTTGACTCTGAAGATTGTTAACTGATTGTGATTGAAAGCAAACAGTGTAAATTAAATGACATAACAATAAGAATCCGTCAAATCACATCACGCAATGTAGCTTTGCTTTGCTTTGCTTTGCTTTGCTTTGCTTGCTATGCTTTGCCACCTGCCACAGTGTTGCTTTCACTCGCACTCAAAATCACTGAGCTTTTTAATCAAGCTTCTTCAATATCAAAGTTGCTTTAATAATTAGTAATAGTACTTCGCATCTGATATTTCCTTTTGTAAGTTAATTACAAACAACTACCTCACAGTTTTAGGTTATTGCATCATGGCCCACATGGTTGTAGTAACACTTCTGTTATTTGGTGAAATGATTACAGAAACCTTATCACTCTTCCAGAAGCAGTCAAATAGAACTCTTTCTTTCTGTAAATTATTATATTCAGTCAATCATTTTACTATATATATTTATAACAATTAATTGACTACTTTAAAAGTTACCCTATATCTACAAGAAATATGACGGTATATTTTTTTACTATATATATTTATAAAAAAATATCATTTTACTACACTCTTATTAATACCGTTAGTGACCATTTAGTTAATTAATAAAATATTAATTTTACTCTTTATATAATTTTTAAAAAAAGAAAAAAAATACTAATAACAAACAAAGTATTGCAATATTATAAACTCAAAAGACAAAGCACGTAAAAATAATCCCTATAAGCCTATGAATATAATATTCGATACTTTTTTTTGTGTTTTTTTAAAAGGTAAAATTAGTAGTTTATTAGTCAATTAACTAGTCAACTAGTGATACTAACAAAAATAGAGTAAAAATGATAAGTTTTTGTAAAGATATAGTAGTAAAATAATATTTTATAATACTTCTTATAGATATTTAATATATTGTAATTCTTGAGGTAATCAAACAATAATATCTCTTTTTGAAAATAATGAGTCATAATTTCATCAAACTATGAAAAAATATTTATTCTCCAAAAGAATAATAATAAAATTCCAACCCTTCATAATTTTTTTTTTATCCAAACAATTATGACATAATATTGTTAGCTAAATAAACATCACATTACCTAATCGTATTTTATTCATATTATTTTTATGCTTTCGTATAATGAATAGGGTTGTTGTAACAACATTGGTTATCGGAAATTGTATTGTTGCTTACAAATAATTATCAATTTTTTTAGGTGAATCTCGGAGGTACCAAGATTATCAAATTTTTATTAAATTAAATTAAATTAATTTTTTTTATAAAGATAGATACTTTTTTATTATGAATAATAATTTGATAGGAAGAAGTAAAAAATATTCAGATCTAGAAAAGTAGGACAATTGTTTCTTGTTGAAGGAATCTCGTGGATTATATTTATTTATTTGGTATTAAAATGCAAAATTATTGAAAGAGAACTACCGTAACTGGAGAAAAAGTTGAAGAAAAGGGCGTCCATTGTAAATAAGACAAAACCACCTGTCATTTTATCACTTTATTAATTCCAGTCAAACTATTTTCTCTTTGACTACGGTCAGAAAAGCGATAAAGTACAGTATGCCTTTGTATTCGTGTATCACTCCCGAATCAAGCCGTTGATCATATAAGAGTAAAGGAAGGTTTGGTAACACAATAATTTTTAAAATAATTGTTATGAATTGTATTGTAAAAATAATTAAATTTAAAAATAATCAGATAAATATTTAATAAAATTTGTTTTTAAAAATATTGTAAGTATAAGAATGTAAATAATTGAATTTGGTATAATATTGAATAAATTTTATTTAAATATTTATAAATAAAATATTAGAGTCAATTAAATTTAAATTTTAGCAAATTGTTAATTTATGATATGAATAGGAGTACGGAATTATATAAGGATTTTTTGAAAAAAAGTATTATAATATTAATTTAATAAAATTATTAATTTAGCTTATTAGTTGGAGGGTAAAAACGTTATATTATAATAAGGATTATTAATTTATTGAATATTAATTTAAAGAGATTATATTGTATTAAGTTCGGACCATAAGAATTTAATGGACCATACGATTTTCCAATATATATATATACGTATAGACGATATGCAGTATGAGGAGCGAGCAAATTAAAAACGGGCGCATTTAAATTGCAATAAATATTAGTATACTATGACATGCGTTGGGGCTTGAAAGGGAAATTCTCGGACACTGGCTACTGGCACGATCCATTTGGGCCAAGTCACGATCAGGGCCTTAATCCTAGTGGGCTGCCAGCCTAGATATTGAAATTTTTTCACCGATCTGAACTTGTAGATGATCAACGATCAGGTTATTTTGGAAAAATATTTAATTTAAAATAATAATAGACTTCCCAAGCAATTAATACCCTCAATGAGCAAATCGAATTTCGGTTCGGGTTGTTCGGGTATACCCTCATGGGCAAATCGAATTTTGGTTTGGATTGTTCGAGTTTCGATTTGGATTTCAACCCATTTGGTTTAGAGAATTCAATCTAATCGTATTTAAATTATCAATCTAAACCAAACTAAACTGAACCCAAACAGGTTATAAGATACAATCCGAATTGAACTGAACCTGAAATAAATTTTCAGTTCGAGTCAACTTGATCGGAACGCCCACCTCTAAATTTTCCACCCTGTGTGCTGATGTGCCACTCATTTGTTGCTCGATCAATTTTATGATTTGTATAATTACTTACTAGTTACCACCCAGTCCCGCCATCCCCACCTTGAAATTTTAATTTTAAGGTTTGGAATACTACTGGTGAAGTACAATTTTATCCAATTCTGATGGTGTAGCTTCTTTTACTCAGGCTTGGCAGCACGATTGGTGTAGCAGTGTGTAGGTTCTGGAAACCAAGTCGTCAGTTGTGATTGCAGGCTTGCAGCTGCAGATGCAAAGGGTTAATTTCATGCACCGGGACACTGAAGTTCTCATGGCCATTTCAAATGGAGTTGGGTTCTTAAGATTGAATGTGACTTGACCACATTGCCACCTGTAAAAATTTCTATGACTAATTTTTTGTAATTATGCTAGGAGATTCCGTCGCTGGCCTCGCCGTTAAGTACTTCGTTCAAGGTAGCTGAATTGTTTTTTTGTTTCAGGTTATTTCCACTCAGCCCCTAAATGTTTTGATATTTTTCACCGTGTACTCAAATGTTTGAACAATTTTCACCATACACCTAATTCTGTTAATTTGACCGTTATTTTTAACGGAGTTATTTAAAATTTAATTAAATATCTGAAATACCCCTTATCTTGAATTAAAAAAGAATAAAATGAGATAAAATGCTAATCCAATAATTAATATTTACATTAAAAATTCTTAATTAAAGGTAATTAATAATAATCTCATCAATTAACTTATCAAATAAATTTAATTTATCATCATCAAATAATATTTAGGGCATGAACTTCTAAATTTGCCCTTTGACCGTTAGAATAAACGGTCAAATTAACGAATTTGGGTGTGGAGTGGAAATTGGTGAAGCATTTGGGGTCGCGGTGGAAAATATTGAAACATTTGAGTACAGGACGAAATTAACACTTTTTTTAATTTACTTTTTTCAAATTTTTTCGGCGTATATTTTGGTTACTGAAATATGGGGATGCAATAAAAAGGTTGAAATTTTATTGGAAATGTGTGTTGAATCGTGAAATTTGTTTGAAAATAGTCTTGGAGTTTGGCTGAATTTCTGCTATAGAAGAGTTCTTTGATAAAATTTTCATCTTTTTTTTACTGCTTGTGTGATGAATGTTACAACGATTGAAGATTATAATAGAATTAGATGATTCAATTATGAAGTGTGATTGAAATTGAAAAACTAGCTCAAAAGAAGTGTTGTGGAACCCAGCAGTACTAATTATATTGTAGAATTACGCAAATTAGTGATAGGACTTAGGGCTAAATTAGGGCTGACTTTTATTGATTAAATCAAAAGAAAACAAACAATCAATCCTGAACTACAATTCGAGAGGTAGATCAATCTCTCCCAAAACTCCTAATGGTTCCCAATACCAGACAAAACTCAACATAGACCCTAAATGACTCCATAATCTCTTATTTATAGCTAAACCCTAATTAATAACAAAGTTATTAAATTGCCCCTGCCCCTAAAATTACTAAACAGCCCCTGCCCCTTTATATTTTGCGCCTAACATAAGTTTTCATGGGTCTAACAATTAGTTGTCCTTGTTTGTTCGCTATTTTGGTTTCACAAGCGAGTTCTTTCTAAGTAGAAGGCGGTTGATGTTGTCCCTTTTTCAATGTGAAAGGAAAAATATAAATGAAAACAAAAGCTAGAGACATTTATCTTTTAATGATTCAGCTTTAGATGCAAAATTTCTTCTTGAGGGATTTTACTCCATTACATTAGTGAGGAAAGTTAGAATATTTACTGCTTAGTAGTGGTTCATAACTCATTTAGATTCTTATAGAAATTTCAATGCGTCTTTCCAATTGCTTGAAACTTTCTACAAAGATATCTTTTGTTTCATTGTTATGGTGCTAGTGAAGTGTTTTTTTCTTTTCTTCGTGTGATGGACTCAAAAGCAAGGGAATTCACATTTCATCTACATTACTTCTGTCTGCAAGTTATGGACATTAAATAGTTAAATAATTTGACGAGTGATCATGGCATATATTCAAGGGAGAGGTTATTGATCCCTATAAGCAATCCAGAACATCTTATATATGGAACATGTTACATAGAATTAGTCACTTATGTGAAAATGGAAGTAACAGTGCTGTTTCTAGAAGGTGCACCTGGGTAAAAGCCTAGTTATTTGTTGAACATGGTGACCTCTGATCATGGAAGGAGAAAGATAATCAACTTGTTGAGGAGAAACATGCAGGTTGACGATGAAACTACTCAATATTACTTTTCTATTTCTAATGGTGCCATCGGGCTGCTCTCTCTGAATTCTTTGCTGATCTTGCATGGGGAGGGTGGGCTTGCTTGGCTTGAAGGAAATTGACAAAGTAATGCTTGGAATTCAATTTCTTATTCAATTTATCATCTTCCTAGAGGAGTTTATATTTGAATTCAATTATAAGCTAATGATTTTCTGTATAGTACATGTCTATAATTGATATTAGTTTGATGTTGTGGTCAATTGTTCACACTCGGCTTCCCTTTCTGTATTTTCATTGTTGTCTTAAGACAAAGCGTAATTATTTTTAGGTTAATGTGATACATTTTGGCTCCTTAGTTTTTGTGTATTAAGGATCACAATATTCAAGATTAACTTTACTCTTTACCTTATTTGCTAATAAAATTAAAAATCTAGTCAAACGTTTCACAGGAATACCACAGATAAAGAATCAAATAATTAAATAAACATATAATTTTATTATTGCAACATATTAGGGGATAACTATTTCTCCCATGATTGTGAACTCTGGACCAAACATATCATTCTCATCCAGTGTGGCCATTTCTATACTCAAAGCAGCACAACTATCAAGAGTTGGCTTGACATGAGATATTTGTAAATCCTTCATCATTTCATCGGCTTGTTTCGATGTTGAATTCCCATTTTGAATGACAAATGGTATTTCTTTCAGACTTGTGCCTTTAAATTTTTGATAAATTTCTTACTCATATCACTCTAATGATCAAAATGAGAAATTAAAAAAACTCGCACATATATTAAGTGAAAAGTTTATTTATATATAAACTAAATTAAATAAAATTGAAAAGAAAACTTGCCATTTTTTGTAGTTCCCGAATGTCGTTATAGTTCTTAACGACCGAGTCTCCAATAAACAGAGCATCAACATTGTTGAGTGTTAGAAAATGTATATTTATAAAGGAGAAAATTGTCATTTTACACTTCAAGTTCTACTAACATTCCTACTTTTATGTATTTAAATTTCTTGTCATTTAATTATGTGTGTTGTATTATAATTAAGTATTTTATGTATTTTAGGGGCATCATAGTCATTTCACAATAAATGAGAGATCAGACGGCAAAACGGACATCACTTTTGAACTCAGGACGATCGAAAACCTTAGGAAAAGCATAAAAGGAAAAATGGCACTGTTCACATGTATGGTACTATTCATGTGTGCGGTACTGTCTACGTTACTGTTCAAGGCACTGTTCGCATAGACGGATATATGACGTGGCATTGACCAATGATGTGGCATTGACTGATGAGGTGTCACAATCATGTTGGACTAAAATTCTTATGTATTGTTGATGGTGACGTGGCAGCATATTAGTGGACCAAAAATCTCGCGTACGGTACATGCATCACACAGGATTATTTTCAACCAAACCATGTCACTGTTCAACCCTGGTCAAACCGTGTTACTATTCACCCACGTGGTCAAACCGCGTACTGTTGACTGATGACGTGGCGCAATCCCGAGCGTCCAAACTGTTTTTAATCCGATGGCCACGATTTACTCAATGTATCTATAAAAAAGGGGCCTCCCCCCCTAATTTGATATATCTGAATCCATTTTTGGAATCCATTTTCTGTAATTCCTTCTCCATCTTGTATTTTCTATGTATTTTAATAAATTTTCATTTTACCCCTAGTTCAATTATGAGTAGCTAATTTTCTTTCAAGTTTGGGTTGAAGGTGAAGTCTCAACATGTGTCATGGGCTTTATTTGGTAAATTTACTTTCTCTTCCCCTCTATTGTTTGTGGATGTTTTGACTTCTCGTCGACAAATAATACTAATCTTGTTTAGTACCGCCTTGGTTTGACCGGCCCCCTAGTACAATGTTATTATTATTTGACACGATAAGTCCTTAGCACCATATTGATTAGAGCGTGGTTCATGAGGTGTGGATTCCCCCCTCATGATTTAATTGGCATTAATAAGGATTATTTAGCCCATGATGCATGTTGATACGGATCCAGATACCCAAGTACGTCATCTCAATAGATTTCTCTTCAATTTATTCTCGTCATTTCAATTCTAATTTTAAGATAATCTAAGTCACTTTCACCACAAATGCAACCACCCTCATACAAAATTAATTCTACATATAATTAAAATCCACTTCCTCGTGGGATCGACACTCGTCTCCATTAATCTATTCTACAATAGATTCGTGCACTTGCGAGTTCAATAAAATTTGCACAACAGACATCATGCTCATTAACCTACGCAACCTCATAATATAAAAGGAAATTGATAGGTTAATCCTATATTTAAATTTTGGCACCATATATATTAATGAAATTCAATCATCATTTTTCATTACGTATAAATCATCCCATTAATTTATGTACAATTCAATGAACGTACTTTTAAATATTTAAAAATTTATTATATTTTACTAATGTAAGGATTATACAATATATAGCTTTTGAAGTATGTTACACACAACAAAGCATTCAAACTAGTTTATTCGGGATAGCAGTTTCTCCCATAATTATGAACTCTGGACCAAACATATTATTCTCATCCAATGCATCCATTCCTATATTCAAAGTAGCATAACTATCAAGAGCTGGGTCGACATGGGGTGTTTATAAATCCTTCATCATTTCCTCAACTTTTTTCGATGTCGAATTCTCATTTTAAATGGCAAATGGTATTTCTTTCGTACTTGTACTCTCAAATTTTTTTGATAAATTTCTTAGCTATTTTACTCTATTGACCAAAATGAGAAATTAAAAAAAAAATTAAAACCCACACTTACACATATATATATTATTAGAGTACTAAGAAAATTTTTAAGATTATCGGTATACGTCCACTAAATGTGTACGTCTAATAATGGTATACGTCATTTATAACTTTATGCACAGATTAGTGAGTGTCTTAATATTCTTTGTAAAAAACACACACTTACACATATATAGCCATTCATGTCATATGATGAATGATTCATGCAATACGACATGGGCGTATTATTTCTTGAATAAAATGATGAATGAGATAGAGTTATTGTATATATTATCACAAAAGTTATTTTGATTTTTGTAAAAACATTATTAAAATAATTCTCATCAGATTTATAATTTTAAATAGATATCATAAAAATAAATATATACTAACTAATTAAATTCAACAATCATTAATTATAAATAAGGTTGTATCAATTAATTTAATAAACTAGTATAAATTTAACATATCATTAAGATCAACTTACATATTTCTCTACTTTTGCTATGTCCCTCTTATTTTGTGTTGGTGTTATAACTCTGCAATAAAATAATAATAATAATACTAACAACAATAATCTTAGAATACTAATATATATTTTGCCTCTTAATTATGTTAATGTTTATTAATTAGAAAAAAGAAAAATTATTACTCCAACACTGAAAATGCAAAAGGTTCTGATATGAGATTGGCCAACGCCACACCAAGGAACTTTTTGTCAGGATGAAATATTGAAACAGTTTTGTAGTTGTTCAAAAGACTCTTAATTGTTTTGAGAGTACTCATTTCAAATCTTTGTCAATTAATTCTTTTGTCAAAATCTTTAAAACAAAAAAAAAACTATTTATCAACTTTAAATCACATAGTCACACAATAATTATTTGTGAAAAATACAAATTACAAAAACTAATCATTCATTGTGCATTTTTTTGTGGAAAAGAACATATTAATTTGAATGAGTTTAAACGTTGTTGAGTTGAATTATAAGATATAAATTAAGGATGCTATTTTCTGTTATATTATAAATATAAAAATCTTAAAACAAATACTATATTAAGTAAAAAAAACACTACATTGAGTCTGTATTTTAATTATTTTGACTATATTTACTTCATTAAAATGAGGCATCCTTTGTTAAAAAATTATCATAGCATTAAACTAGGACTATTATTATATATTTAATTCATGATATTTTTATTATCAATATTTAATGTGTTCGAGCATATATGTAGTATACTTCTATACTGAGATTGTATGAAATCTATTAATTAAAAGAAATATTAATTAATCAATAACTACCAATCTATTAATTTATGTACAATTGTAGTTGATTGGTGTGAAAACCTCTTCATTTCATTCTTGAAGTTGAGAATTTGAAATTATGAAGTTTCTCATATATGTATATTTGTGTAGTGGGTCGAGAAAAATAATTTATCAGAGGCTAAATTAGATAAGAACAAAAGGTAAAACTTAAACTTTGAATATATAAAATATTTTCTAATATATTTATAATTGTTCTCAATGCTTTTTATATTTTGAAAGCTTTATGCAATAGACTAATTATCAATTCTATTAAATGTATCCTAATCTACATAAACAAGCAAATTATGGTCTATTCCATCTAACTTCAAAGATAATTCTTCACAAATTTCATTGTTAAAAACGTTCTCTCCACAGTTACTATGGAAATTAGAAGAATTATTTTTATTTTTAGAAATTATAAAATATTTGGGCAAATAAGCTCTTCATTACATGTGCTGTGACAATCACTTTCATACATTTTGAGTCAGCTTCTTTTTTTATTTTCATCATCCCTCGAAATCACTAAATCTTTTAGGATAATTACCATGACTAACCTCTCTTCCTCGATAATATTTATGACTGCTCATATTTGATTAATCTTTGGAGCGTCGGGAAGACAATTTAGATTAAGGCAAAGTGGGGTTATTTAAATGTTTAGAACCTTGGCAAATACAAATGATTTAAAGATAATGATACGTGCAATAACAAGTGTCGAAACATTGCATTACATTTTAAAATAAAATATAATACAATGGGGGGCTTACTGTTAGTGAATAAATGAAATGTAAGGCTAGTGTGCTGAAGAGTGAGGGTCTTGGACATGCGTAACTTGTATTGACACCTGTTAAAAAAAAAAGAAAAAGAAAAAAGTAGTCTATAAAAACCAAAGTTGCATAATGAAAGGGGAGGATGGACAAGAGGGAAGAGAAAGGAAAAAAAGGAGGCAGAATATAAAGAAGCAACCAAGAAGAAAGAAAGGCAAAAAGTAGGCAGATCATAGAGAAGCTGGAAAGTCGAGCACCCAAGAAGCCATAAAGAAGTCAAACAATCATGAAGGCACAAAGAGGTGAAGCAGCCAAGAAACAAAAAAGAAACCGAAGATTATGAACCAATGAAAAGCTGAAAGAGAGAGTAATAATAGCAGCAAAAAAACAGAGCTTATTTATTTGCAACAACAATTGGTGCTTTCGTGGACTATTGTTATTGTTAATTAAAGTATAGGTTTCTATAATTATTAGAAGTTAAAGTTTAAATTTTATGTGTTTATACATTTATGAGGGTATTTTAATAAATTTAACAAGAACTACTTGAAAACCTAAAATAATTTTTTATTTTATTCTTAGAACAATTTTTTTATCAGACTCTCACTAACACATGTTGGATTTTTTCCCCCCCCCAAATATTTAATAGTAGTTATGAACTTAAAAATTCAGAATACGTCATGATAAAACTGATTTAGGAGACTTTGATTAAAGTGGGAGTGGAAATGCAATGCCGAATAGGATGGGGAAACTTACAAATTATGGTGGGCTTGCAAAACGAGTGTCCCATAGGCAAACATACGTCTGCAGTACAAGGTACTATCAGCCAGGTCATGTCACCTCACTTAATCGACCGTTGTACGCTATTTAATTAATACATATTCAGAACTTTGATTAATTTTTGGTTTATTAAATTTTGAGTGGGATCTATTTAGTGTAAGTGAAAGGTCTTGCGTAATTCGAATACTTCTTCACAAATACTTCAAAATAATATATTTATATATTTAAAATGATACTTGGGTAAATGAGAAATTGGTATTTAAGATACACCCATGCAGTTGAAAAAATTAAAAAAAAATGCATTTATCTCACGTAGAAAAGAAAGCTAAGACATGACATGTATAAATGTAATTACTCATTTGTATATGAGTCAAAATATAAGTATAGAGGTTCTCTCTTGCGCACACCCGTGGAAGTGGTGCAAATCCTAGTACGATCAGCTTGACTCGTTTAATTTTAGAATTAATTACAATAGTTACAAACTTTTAATTATAACATTTAAGGCAGCCATTATAGCTTCTTAATACAGTTTGTTAGGAACAAGATATCCCTATCAATGTTATTTTAAAACACATATGTTGCACAAAACACAATTGTATTGAGTTTTCCTCGCTCTTTTGACATTTATTCGTGTCAAAGAGTTCAAGCACACTAGAAGTTCAATGAAAAACAATTTAGAAGTGTAATAAAATTGTTTCGTTCCCTCTAGGGAAACATTTGCCTTTCAAACCTAAAGCACTTGATAGTAGTAGGTGTGGTAAATTTATTTTAAAGAAGTTAAGAGCATGAGAGTATTCTAATCTCTCGAACATTTGTCTTTCAAACATAGCTGGATCCCATATTTATCTTTTATTAAGGAACCAAAAAATTAAATTAAACCAAGGGAGAAATCTCATTTTCTCAACCAAACAACTATCAACAAGTAATTTTAAAAAATTTATCAGGACAACATAAATCAAATCTATTAAAGCACAATTTAAAGAATCTACTCCACCCACCTACATTAGGTAGGGAGAAATCTATCTCTACCCAATTATTAAAATTTAGAAAGGAACAGAGCCTCAATATATGCTAAGATCTAAACCCATGCTCTGCCTCAAATTAGTTACTTATTAGCTATCGTCCCATTGGCTTAATATTATTTTTTAAGCCCACAAATTTGAATAGAGTTTTTAACACCCCTTTAAAACCCTTATAACACCTCTTTTCAATTTTATTCCTAAAATGCCCCCAGTTTAATTTGCGAAAAATAAATTGATATATTAAAATTAATCATCTTCCTATAAATTTTTATTATTAAGAAAAAAAGTAATTATTTTAAGTTCTTATGTATAAGATACAAAAAAATCTTAAAATCTTAAATAATTTCTCTCTCCACAACTCTAAGCAAAAATTATTTTTAATTAAAATTTAAAATGTGAATATAAATTATGAAAGGAGAGTGTAAAAAGTTTGTTAAAAAGATAATTTGTTTAAGCATTTAATTGAACTCCCATTCAAAATAAGAAATGAATTAGTTTACTTTTAGTTATTTAGGTAATTTCGATAAAGAAGTAGCTTTACGAGGAATTTTGAGGAGTGTCAAAAGGCTTTCTCATTTACTTGACGTATGTTTTAGGCTGTGGGCTGTAGGCCAGGGGCCTTCCATATGAAAATAGACCGGTCCAACCCAACAACTCATTTGGTTTATTATTTATTATGATTTTTTTGAAGATGGAACTAATATTTAATGTAAGGTTTAAGTTTGGTCAATGCAGTAGCTGAATCAGCATTCAAATCGTGAATGTACAAGCATAATAGGAAGTAGTAGTAATTGTGACTCATGAATAAGAAGAAAAAAATGATTTTGTATTTTATTTTGGAAAAAACGAAAATCTGTAAAAGGGAAAATATCTGGCAATTAAACTTCGAACGATTTAGAATAATAAACTAATTATTATGTCAAAAATGGAGTTGCACGACTATTAACGAAAATAATAACGGACAGAACAAATAGAAAATTATCATAAATTTTGTAATATTTGGTGGAGCAAAGGACAGGATAGACACAAGATCGTGGCGTGGCATTACCAAATTGAGTCCTAACAACAAAAGAATCCCACGAAAACAAAACAACTCAAAAATGGAAACTGATATGGATTAATTTCGGATTACTCCTCGTAAATTAAATATTTTTAAATGGTCTCTTTTATTTTTAAAAATCTTAATTTTATCTTTTATTTTTTGAAAAAGCTAAAAAAAATTAATCCGTCCTTATTTTTATTTTTTTGATTAAATATAAAGATAATTGAATTTTTTTAAAAAAATAAGATGAATGATTTAAAGGTAGTATAGTTTGAAATTTATCGGATTAAAAGATTCATATTAGGAGGAAAGTAGCTGTCCTTGACTGGATGCCACGTCATGTGGGGCTTATCGAAACCGTCAAGACTCTAGGCAGCCGACAGCTTCGCGGGGCCCAAGAGTTAATACACGAACACGCAAAGAGATTTTGCATGGAAAAGTTTCTGAATTTGAGGAGAAGGGCTTCTGTTTTTCTTCGAGTCCTTGGCAAGAAAAATTTACGTGCTGAGGGCTTGAATCCTCAGAATTCTCAGGGAAGGACTTTTCCGGCTGCCTATAAATAGATAAATCACTCAACGCCAAGAAAATGCAACAACAAGAAGGAGAAGGAGAATCACCAGGCTCTGCAATTGGCACAGGATGGCTGTTCTCGCTGATTCAAATGACAACGAATTGGAGCAGCTGCAGGATGGAGGAGAAGGATTCACGGTGCCTGAGACTAATTCGTTTGGTCAAACTTTCAGGTTTGCTTGCTGATACCCCCCTTTTTTTTTAATTTAACTAAGAGCAGTAGGAACAAAAATAAAATTTATAGTGGCAACGGTGGATTATATTAGTTTATAATGGCAATGATGGATTGATTTTAAGGCATAATGATGAAAGAATTAGTGGGAGATTAAAATTTTCTCCCCCATCAACATATAATGTTTGTACAGTAACTCAATAATATTTGATTAATCATGATTGTTGTTACCCCCAAAGCCTTCTTAGTTCTTTGCTCTGTTTTGTTGTTGAATAATAATAATAATTGTAACTTTTACATATAACATATTGTTGCAAGTCAGATGTAAGCTTAAGGCCTAACACAAAACGTAAAGATTGATTACTTTGTTCTTAGAAATGGATAGGGTATAGGCTTTATAATGCTACCTACATTGTCAAACTTAGAATCCGTAATAATTTCTAGATTTCTGTCCTTGTGTTTATTCTCTTACTTGCCTTTAATCTATTTTCCGCTAACAATTAAGTTAACCTGCCATGTAAAATAGGGATTATGGTGTTGAAAGTGAGCGGCAAAAGGGCGTGGAGGAATTCTATAGAACTCAACATATTAATCAGACCTGTGACTTTGTAAGCAAGCTGCCTTCGGGTCATCATCATTTCTTTCCAACACTAATCATATAATTCTATTTCGGAAATTATCTGTCATGGAGATACTCGACATAGTTCATTTACGAATAAAATGATCGTCTTGTTTTCAGTTCGTAGTATTTTTCTTGTTTAAATCAAGTTAACCTGAATGTTTCCATATATATAGGTGAAAAGGATGAGAGAAGAGTATGGAAAACTGAATAGGGTGGAAATGAGTATATGGGAATGCTGTGAGCTACTAAATGAATTTGTTGATGAGAGTGATCCCGACCTTGATGAGCCTCAAATTGAGCACTTGCTGCAGACAGCCGAGGCCATTAGGAAGGACTATCCTAATGAGGATTGGCTACATTTGACCGGTCTCATCCATGGTAAATCAATCATCTGGCTCTTAGTATCTGAAAATTTAACTGAAAATATATATGATTGTCATGATCTTAACCAGGAAAAAAAAAGGAGTAATTTTAAATGTTTTGCTTCAGAAGAAATGAATTAATTTTGTTTCTTGATGGATCTCAGATCTTGGAAAGGTTCTTCTTCATCCTGATTTTGGGGAACTTCCTCAGTGGGCTGTTGTTGGTGAGTAAAATGTCTTCTATTTTGATGATTGTTCTATATTTTGCTTTATCTACTGATCAGGAACATAATTACAGGTGACACATTCCCCGTTGGTTGTGCCTTTGATGAATCAATTGTTCACCACAAGGTCTTACTTTCGACAAATTTCATTGCCGAATCTTTTTATTTTATAATTTTTTTTTTCCATTTTGGTTTCTGAAAGCTTGCATTTATAATTTTTTCATGGTGGTACAGTATTTTAAGGAGAATCCAGACTACAACAATCCTGCTTTTAACACCAAATATGGAGCTTATTCAGAAGGCCGTGGATTAGACAATGTGTTGATGTCATGGGGCCATGATGACTACATGTACTTGGTAAAATTTTGCAAAACCTTCTATTGGAAAATCAAGCTCTGTTTCTTCTACTTATTTCAATGACATCATTATCGGGGTTCCTTATATTCAGGTAGCTAAGGAGAATAAGACCACTCTGCCGTCAGCCGGCCTTTTCATAATCAGATACCATTCTTTCTATGGTGAGAAACTGGAAAAAAAATAAATAAAGGAATTTATTAATGTTGTAGTTACAAACTTAATGTTTTTATTGAACTGTTTGTTGATCTTGCAGCCTTACACCGGGCAGATGCATATAAGCACTTGATGAATGAGGAAGATATTGAGAATCTGAAGTGGCTTAAAATATTCAAGTAAGAACACCCATTAATTAACCTGTTAATAACTTTGTAACGAGGGAAGACTGTCGTTACATATCATGATTTTTCTCATGCTATGCTCTTAATTTTGCAGCAAGTATGACCTCTACAGCAAGAGCAAAGTTCGAGTTGATGTCGAGAAAGTCAAGCCATATTATCTCAGTCTCATTGAAAAGGTACTCAGTTAAAACAGCAGCCTTAGCTGAACACAAATATTACAACCAAAAATGTATCTTCCATTGTTACTTTTCCAATTTCTTATGAGAAAATTTAAACTACTCCGTTGCAGTACTTTCCGGAAAAGCTGAGATGGTGAAATTTGGGGCTCGAAAACAGCTTGATGTTCAACAGAATGCAGCAAGCAATATTGCATAGATGACTATCTCTATTTTGGGGCAGGGTTGGATTAGACATGCTGACTGGGTTACTTAATAACTTCGTTTCTACTTCAATAAGTTTGTAATGTAATCTATCAAGTGATTTCTTTTCAAACGGAATCTTTCTTTTTCTCTAGAGACAATCTTTCGAATTTTCTCAGTTACCAAACACTCGAATCAATAATGGAAAATACTGCATCCAACTCCCAAATCCTATTAACACCTCTACTTAGTATTGAAAAATTGTAGTGAGTCAATAATTGAAAGTATACTGATCAAATTGCAACAAAACGTAAATTCATATAAGTAAATAACAAGTCAAAGTTAGTAAACAAGGTTGCAGTAAATCGTTAGAGTAGTAATAAAATAAGCAACAGAAAAGAAAATGAAAAACATAAAGAAAAGAAAAAAGAAAAAATCTGAGGCCTGTTAAACAACAGTCTCTTTAAAACAGATTTATCACCCACTACGATGCTTTAGGTTTGTTGGTATCTATTTCCCAGGATACAACGGGAACGAATTATTCATCAAGTACAGACAAATAATTCTGACGAACAGAAATAGTGTTTGTTATGTTTAAAACAAAAGACGAAGACTGCCTTTTATATACATGAGGGTATGTAACTGTTGAACAAAAATTGAATATTTGAATTCAATTTTTGATTTAATTTACTTATGGAACAACCCATTGAATTCAAAATAGTCAATTCTGTAACAACTCAAAATTTATAACCAATGTAACAGCCCAATGAATTCAAAATATTCAATTATGTAACAGTTCAAAATTTATTCACAAATCAAAACTACTTTTAATTGTGAAAACTGTTACGAAATTTAAAAGGAAAGGAAAAAAAAAGGTGGCCATGCGGAGCTGAGTGACTTGTATGCAATAAGTTTGATTTAGAATAAGTCCATTAGAAGCCCTTGAGATTTTAATCCCCATAATGACATCTGCAAGACCCATGTCTTTCATGTCAAACTTAGACTTCAACATACTCTTAATAGATTTAATCATGTCATCATCACTCCCAACAATGAGCATGTCATTAATATATAAACATAAAATGACAGTCATTTTTTATTTTTTTGACATAAACACATTTGTCACATTCGTTGATCTTAAAGCCATTTGTGATCATTGTATGATCAAATTTTTCATATATGCCATTGTTTTGGTGCTTGTTTCAAGCCATATAATGACTTCACCAATTTACAGACTTTCTTTTCTTGTCTCGAAGCTATAAGACCTTCAGGCTACTCCATGTAGATTTCTCCATCTAAATCTCCATTTATAAAAGTTTTCTTTACATCCATTTGATGTATTTCGAGATTGAGCAAAGCTGTAGTCGCTATTATCACCCGAATGGAATTTATTCTCATAACAAGAGAATAAGTATCAAAGTAATCAAGGTCTTCTCATTGCTTATAACCTTTAACTACAAGCCTAGCCTTGCACTTATTGATTGATCCATCGGCTTTCATTTTCATTTTGAAAATCCATTTATACCTTAACAGTTTACATCCTGGAGGAAGATCTACTAGCTCCTAAGTATATTTTTGTAAAATGGATTCAACCTCATTACTAATGGCTTCTTTCCACAAAGCGCTTTCAAGTGAAGTTACAGCTTCCTTAAAGCTTTGAGGTTCACTTTTTAACAAAAACGTCAGAAAGTCTAGACCAAAAGACTTTTCTATTCTAACTTTTTTGCTACATCTGACCTCAACTTCTTGTTCTTCTTTTTGAACTTCTTCTTCTTGAGCTTCACAATTTCCTTCATTTTGACTGCCTTTAATGGTAGTTTCATGAAATTGTTGTAGTTCTCTCGATTCCTCTCCAGAATTACAAGGAAACACATGTTCGAAAAATGATGCATTTCTTGATTCTATTATTGTATTTTTATAGACATCTGGAACTTTATATTCATGCACAAGAAATTGATAAGCATTATTGTTATGTGCCTAACTGATGAAAATGTAATCAATAGTTTTTTGTCCTATTTTTACTTTCTTACGTGAAGGAACCACTACTTTAGCAAGACACCCCCATACTCGTAAGAACTTGTAAGAATGTGCTCTACCTTTCCACAACTAATACGAGGTTTTATCTTCTTACTTTTAGGGTATCTTATTTAACAACTTTCAGGTTTTATCTTCTTATTTAATTAGTTGATAAGACAACTTTTCCCCACATATTCTAAGATAACACAGAACTTATCAACGTTGCATTCATCATTTCCTTTAAGGTTCGATTTTTTTCATTCTGCAATCCCATTAGATTGAGGTGAATAAGGAGTTGTGACTTAATGTATGATTCCACTTTATTCACATAATATCCCAAACGGAACAACATACTCACCACCACGGTCACTCCTTTATTCTTTGATTTTCCTATTAAGTTGATTCTCAACTTCATTTTTCTAGAGAACAAAATTTTTTAAAGCTTCATTTTTACTTTTCAACAAGTATATATAGCAATATTTTGTGTAGTCGGCAATAAAGATAATAAAATATTTATTACTACCTCTTGTTTGAATGAATTTAAAATCACATATATCAGTATGTATTAAATCAAGTGGTTCAATATTTCTTTTAATTGTTTGAAAAGATGACCTTGTTAATTTTATCTCGACACAAGTTTCACACTTATGTTTTAAATCAATTTGGAAATTGGGAATATGCTTCATGTTAATTAATTTACAAAAAGAATTAAAATTAACATGTCCTAATCTACCATGCCAAAAGATTAGAAGACTTAAGTAAATAAGCAGAAGAACTAACTTTATTATTAAATTTTTGTTTCACAGTCATTACATTAAGCTTAAACTGCCCATCATTGATATAACCCTTTCCCACATACATTCCATTCTTAAACAAAACTACCTTATCTGACTCAAACACCATCTAGAAGCCATGTTTCTTCAACAGCGATCTAGACACTAAGTTCTTCCAAATCTCTAGCATATAAAACACATTGTTCAGAGTTAGCTCTTTCCTAGAAGTCATCTTCAGAATCACCTTCCCTTGACCCTGGATCTCAGACATAGTTGAATCCCCCATAAACAACTTCTCTCCATTGCTAACAGCTTCAAATGAAATGAACAACTCTCTGTGAGCATACATGTCTAATTGCTCCTGTGTCAATCCACCATTCTTTCGGATTAAAACCGACCAGATTCACTTCAAAAACCACTATTGAGAGGTTAATGTTTGAAACATTTTGAGTGATGTTTTCCACGACATTTGTCTCTCGGTTCTTCTTAGGCAATCTGCAATCCAAAGCCTTATGACCCATCTTGTCATAGTTGAAGCACTTTCCTTGAAATTTTGCTTGCTTCTTGAAGACTCCTCCTTCGGACTCAGCTTTTTATTTTTCTTACTTTTATGTTCATGTTCAATAACATTTTCCTTAACCACAGAAACAACCCTTTTTTTTAATGCAATTCTATTGTCTTCCTTAATTCGATGCTTCACAACCAACCCTTCAATGTTCATCTCCTTGCGTTTGTGCTTCAAATAACTCTTGAAATCTTTCCAAGCAAGAGGCAATTTTTAAATAATAGCAGCCACTTGAAAAGTTTTACTTAGCATTATCCTTTCAGTAAGGATTTCTGAAAGTATGATCTAAAGCTCTTATACTTGACTCATCACAGTTTTAAAGTCCACCATTTTATAGTCTATGAAGCAGCCAACAACAAACTTTTTGGTACCAGCATCCTCAATATTATATTTTCAGTCTAAAGACTCTTATAGTTCTTTGGCTGTTCTTTTTCCAATGTATACATTATACAAGGTATCACTGAGCCCATTCATGACACAATTCTGACATAAGAAATCTGAATGATGGCATGTATCAATTGTACTGAAAACTTGAACATCGGTTTCACCTAGAGATGGCAAAAGTCTGGGTCGGGTCCGGGTTTGGGGATGCCCGGGACCGACCCGGATGTCAAACGTAGCTACCCGGACCCGCACCGTGCCCGGAATTTTTCTATGCGGGCCGGGCACATGCCCAGCACTATCCGGGCACGGGTTTTTTTTCGGGTTTTCTCTACCCGGATTTGAGTGATGATGACAGAATCAGAAAAATTGTTTCAACTGTGACCCCAATGCCCCTTTCAATCAATCCCAGGTCCCTTCACTCTCTAACCTCCCCTTTTTATTGTTATCATCACACTAGCTACCTCCCTGTTACTTGTGTAAAAGTAGATTCCGTTAACTAATTTATATTTGTTATATGTTTTTTTATTTGTTATATATATATATATATATTTCAATTATGGTATATAGATATCAGACCTGCGAAGCAGCATGCAAAAGAACTGGCCAACACTGGCTTGCCCAAGCGGGAATGGCATAACATTTTGGTCCCATGAATGGGAGAAACACGGCACTTGCTCTGAGTCTGTGCTTAACCAAATCAATCTCCTCCAAGCTCTCAAAATCAAAATCCCACTTGCAAACCCAACTTGCAAAAACCGTCCTTTCTCACAACACACAAAAATTAAAACGCAAATCACTTGCAGCTGATATGGTGACAAAACAATGGAGTGAGAGTGTGAGACCAGCTATGGTGGCGGACGCCGTCACACGGTGGCTGCTGCTGAGAAGCTGACCAAACAGTGAAGAGCTCTTTGACGGACTGACGAGTGACGACTGTGCTTTGCGGTTCGTAGAGGGAGAGGCGCGGTCAACTGTCAATACTGCATCGCCATCGGTGAAGGATGGGTGGTGGCTGTTGGTGGAGAGACGGAGGGAGGAGGTGCCGATTCTGAGACTTGTCGCGAATTCGCGATTTAGGGTTGGCTGGTTGGGTTTGGGGGAATTTGGGCAAAGGAAAATGGAATTTTCGTTTTTATATTTTCTTTTTTTTTTACTTAATAAAAAAGCGGGCACGGGTCCGAGTTCCGGGTTCTTGGTGTTGTGACCGGACCCGTGCCCGGAAACAGCCGGGCATTGAAAATCAATGCCCGGCTCCGCTTTTTTCATGCAAACTCGGACCGAATGTACCAGGTCCGGTCCGGGCGGGCTTTTCTGCCATCTCTAGTTTCACCCTCTTTGGGTTTAGGAGCATTCTCCGTCAAGAACCTCACAAGATTTAACGTGGTCAGATAAAAGAACATTTTTTGCTGCCAATGTTTAAAATTTTGTCCAGTGAATTTCTCTAGCCTTTCTGCATGATTTAAAAGAATAGCCACAGAGGCTGGTTCTTTCACAATAGAGGGCCCATCAACAGATGTTAAAATAAGGGTAGTCTCAGTCACAACTGATATTGCATCAGTGCTTTCAATTGCCATCTCAACTTTAAATTTGTTTAAAGATTATTGAAAAATTATAGTGAGTCAACAATTGAAAGTATATTGATCAAATTGCAACAAAACGTAAATTCATATAAATAAACAACAAGTGAAAGTTAGTAAACAAGGTTGCAGTAAATCGTTGGAGTAGTAACAAAATAAGCAACGGAAAAGAAAATGAAAAACAAAAAGAAAAGAAAAAGAAAAAACCCAAGGCCAGTTAAACAACAATCTCCTTAAAGTAGATTTACCATACACTACAATATTTTAGGTTCGTTGGTATCTATTTCTCAGGATACAACGGGAACGAATTATTTGTCAAGCACAGATAAATAATTTCGACAAATAACAACAGCGTAGAATCTCGATCAAAACAGAACGGCAGAGGAGGAAAATGTTTTTAAGTGCTCTATGTGTTTGTTGTATCTAAAATAAAAGAGGAAGATTGCCTTTGATATACATGAGGATATGTAACTGCTGAATAAAAATTGAATATTTGATTTAATTTGCTTCTATAACAGCCCATTTAATTCAAAATATTCAATTTTGTAATAGCTTAAAATTTATTCACAAATTAAAATTGCTTTTAATTGTGAAAACTGTTACAAAATTTAAAAGGAAAAGAAGTAAAAAACGTGGCCATGCGGGCCTGGGTGACTTGTACGTATGACGTACACGAGTTCAAACAAAGCAGGCTTGGATTTGCACCCCCATGCGCACGCGCGTATAAAGAGAGCCTCTATCTTTAAAATTCTTGCTCATGTGTGAATGAGTATCTATGCATAAACACAAATCATTTTGCTTATTTTTCCCTTGTGGGATAAGTTCCATTTCCTTTTAAATTTCGAACTTCAAGGGTGCACTTTGAGAGTTAATTTCTCATTCACCCAAGCATCATTTTGAGCATAAAAATATATAATTTCGAAGTATTTACGGAGTAAAATTCGAACCTCTCAAGATTTTTTACTTTCGTTAAGTGGGTCCCACTCAAAAAGTGTCCTTAAAATAGCATACTAATATGTTATTTTTTCAACACTTAGTTCTATTGAACTTGATAAATAAAAAAAGATGAGTATCTCATTTATGTTATTTTGAGTATACAAATATACTATTTCGAAGTATTCACGGAGTAGAATTCAAACCTCTAAAAAATTTTCACTTTCTCTAAGTGGATCCTGAAATATGAGTGTGCAACCCAAGAGGGGGGGTGAATTGGAATTTTAAAAATTATACTAACAAATCCACACAACAAGCAATCTAATGTCTTAATAAAAATTGAAAGCAATAAGTTCAATCAAAGCACAATAATTAAATAGCAAGGGAAGAGAAAGCAAACTCAAGGATTTTTACGTGGTTCGGCAATCCCCGCCTACGTCCACGCCTCCAAGCACACCGGGCTTGAGGATTTCACTATCCAAGCCTTTCCAAGGCTTCAAACGTTTACAATTGACTTCAAGGTGTCAATGAACCTTTACAACAAGAGATTATCTCTCCAATCTCTTCACTCCAAGTGTTTCTCACACTTGTACTCTCACAATTTGATGAGAAATGAAAATTACAACAAAAACTTTCTTTAAGAGTGGATTTACAAATGATAACTCAATGAAGATTTAATCTATGGAGATTTTCGAATTTGAAGCTCAATATAAGTTGTGTGCACTTGTTTATGCTTGCTTGAGTTACCAAAAATGAATTGGTTTTGAGTTTATATAGTTTGAACTCAAAAACTAGCCGTTACTAGCCGTTATGCACATTTTTTGTCGTAATTGGCTTGCCGTTTAACCATATCCGGTAAGCCGCTTTCGTTCTGGTGCTTACTGCCCCGTATCCGGGTTGCCGTTTATCAGTATCCGGTAAGCCGCTTGCTACAGTAACTGCTACAGTAAAACATTTCCTAAAATTTATAATTTGACCCCAAAACTTTATAAAACTGTAGTATAGCCCAAAACGTTATGAAACTTTGTAAATAAGTCCAATTTCAGAATTTCTAAATAATTCTTCGTTAACCCCAAACTTTCTGAAATTATGACTTTGCCCAAACTTTGTGAAATTATATAATGACCCCAAAACTATTTAAATAATTTCAAATAAGTCCAAATCCGAAACTTTAAAAACATTATCAAAGCTTTTAAAATACATGTGGTTTGTTATCATCAAAATCAATATTTATACCCATATAGGTTAACAGATCCCCCTCAAAATGTGTCCTTAAAATAACATACTAATATGCTATTTTTTCAACACTTAGCTCCATTGAACTTGATACATAAAAAAGATGAGTATCTCATTTATGTCAATTTGACAGCATGTCAGTGGAGGGAGCGTCACATCACTTTGAATAGAATTTTCAAAATTTTGAAATGGATGTAATGTCATGAGAAATTATATAATACATTAGAGATAATACAATCAATTAATGAATATATAACGTGTAAATAAATTTAATCTAATTTTTATTTATTTAAAAATATTGTGTTATCATTTAGTTACTGTATAATTAACTATGATGTATTCAAAAATTTATCAGACACTTGGATGGAATGTGACTTCACTTGAAATAGAGATTTCAGAAGTCCAGTTACTTTACTACTTTAGTGGTCCATGTTTTGTTTAGACAATTTTATACTCGTACAGAATACAAACAATGATGCTTAAAGCCAACGAATTTTGAGAGTTGCATGGGTGGATCCTGCCTCTGTCCCCACAAGCATGTTATTGGCCCGGATGGATCTTCATCAGAGAATCTCTAGTAGTTACTTTGGAGTTTGGAGAATTTTATCTCCGAGTGGTTGACATAAAAGCATCAAATTTTAAGTAAATGCTTAAAATGATAAAATTACTGACTTTGAAACAAAATTGGATCAACTTGAAAAATGAAAAATTGTTGTACTTACTGGACTGATGTGCTGTTCTGGCATGATAGAGATTTGCACTCAATTAAATATACAAAGAACATGCAACAGATTTAGAGATCAAAACTCACGACCCCGGCATATTGTGGGCCATTGCCCCTAAATTATTGGGGGCATTGGTTGTAACCTCTATTGAGATTTTTTTAATTGTTTTTTAAAAGTATTAAATGAAAAATAATTGGGGACCAAATTGGACAAAAAAACTAATAAAACTATATTAAATGAAGACATATATCTTAGGGATAGCAACAGAGAAGGGAGAGGATTGACATCCTCATATCTATCTCTGATATTTTACATATGTCCACATTTTTTCTTTGTCCCTATCAAAATTACTTGAGAGGAGGAGATGAAGATTTCCAAATAATGATAGAGGATTCCTCAAGGTCCCTAATCCTCAAATAATTGATACGTTTTTAGTTTCCACACTTGATTTAATCATATGAAAGAAAAAATAAATAAAATTTAGCAATATATCTTATATTAACATTAATATATTACAAAAGTCACACTACAAAATACAAATCATTAGAATAATTATCCTATAACAAAAAGAAAAAAAATACTTTTATATCAATAATGAAATAAAATGAAATTGATATAGATAAATAAATGAGATGAGGACACGAGATGGTACTAGGTTATGGCGAGATGAGGAAAAGACAAATGAGATTGTGAGAGAGTAATTTAGGGTCTAATTTGTGAATTGCGCGCTTGTGAGGTTGTGGGACTGAGGCTATGGCTAAGTCTAAATTAATCAAAGTCTCTATATTAACTAATATTTATATTATTTGTATAAATATTTTGATAATTGTTATTTGCATCAATATTTAATATTTTACAATTTAAATTTTATTATGTATTTACTAATAATTCTAGAATGCAAATATGGGGAAGGGATAGGAATTCCACCTCACCCCCGTCTCTTCGCCAAACAAAAAATTAGATAAAAAAATTCCTTCATCGAATAAAAAATTAGTTATAAATTTATCCTTAAACTCTCCTTGAATAGATAAAATCCTCAGGACTCGTTCTCGTGGAAATTTCTACCATCCTTAAAATATCTTCTTAAAATATCTTCATGACGTTAAAGAGAGTTAAATTCTTGAGCTACATAGTTAACTTCTACGCTATAATACAAGCATATTGATTTCAAGTACCTTAAATTGTAATAAATTGTAGATTACAATGACAAATTTTCAACAACACTTTCCAACTAATTTTCACTAAAATTAGTTTTGTTGTGCAAGCATTGTCAAATATCAAGTTTTTATGTGATTAGTAATTATTTAGTATATATTGTTAGCTGAATTTAATAGAATTGTTATAAATATATTTGTAAGATGATAAATATTTTTCTGTCTAATTTTTGGAGTTAAAGGATGGGGTATGGTTCATTTTTGTAATCAAATGATGCTTTAATAATTTTCTTTTATTGCTTTATTGTAGAATCAATTATGTATTATTAATATTTTTTCTTTGGTGGTTGTTGTCTTAAAGGAAAAGCATAAAGACATCTAAAATAATACAATTTTTTTTTTTAATATTCAGAATTATGTGTTTGTTGCAAATTCCACGCTTGAAACTTCAACGAAATCGAAATAAATGTTTGCTTAATAGTTTGACAATCTTTTAGACACAAAACAAATTTAACTATCAATAATCTAACTCTACACAATACGTTGATATTTATGCTCCGAAGTCTATCCAAATCTCTTATTTTGAATTTTCAAAGTGTAATCCAAAACCTCATGAATGAGGGAATAAGATTCTTTTATGATTTGACTTTTAAAAATATTTATCATGTGTATTTTAATAATAGTGTATGAATAAGATTTATCTTCTTCTTATTTTTTATTTATTAATTATTAATCATCCATTAAATTATTTGTTGAGTACATTATCAGATCAGAAGAAAAATCGTGATCCCTAAATCACACGAAAAATTATTTATAACTCAACCAAGAAAGTGATGATCAGCCCCCTTAAGCATAGTTATTGATAAAATATATTTGTACGTCTTTTTTTCTAACTGAAAAAATTCTTTTCTCAACCGCCTTTTTTTACAAATTGAGTCGAATTCAAATACGACAAAAATAGTTATATTTGTTATATCTCAAATGTCATCTTATTGTCATTATTGTTATTAATTTTTTTAAAGAAATGATCAACCATCCACCAAAAAAGTTACCCAGTCATAAAAACTGTTACACAATCTTAAATTTGTTCAATTTTACAATCAACGTACGTAATTTACATTAATAATTCATTAAAAAGACAGAATTACCCTTACAAAATGAATAAGTCTTTTTGTTTTTTTTTTTTTTTGGTTTTTAAATCAAAATAAACGCCACCTTATTTGTTAAAACTAAACCATTTAAATTAACGCGTTATAAAGTTGAACGACCGTTACAATGTCGCTGGCTGGCGAAGAGGAACAAATAAATAAATAAATAAATAAATAAATAAAGGATATCATTAAACAAATAATAAACAAAAAGATTGATTGTGTATAATTAATTAATTAATTAAATTGACGAATTTGGCAATTTGGGAATGAAACAAGATTGAAATTTTGATGGTACAGCTCAGCGTAAAAGCTTTAGTTTTGTCTGCTGACGAGAGAGTTGCCTCTGTTGACTGCGACCCCTGCATTTTCTCTCTTTGCATACAAATTACATACAAAACGTGAAAAGTAATTCTTTGATTGGTTGGTTGGGTTTAGTCAAAAAAATATTTTTTTAATTCTATTTTTGTTGTTTTTCAGTTTCGTGTGGGACTAATGCGTCTGTGGGTTTTAAGTCGGGAAGATGATTGAATCTTCATTTGTCTGCTGGAGTTCATTGAGTCAAGTTGACAAACACTTGGCCTGCACTTTTTAATACTGTCAAAAGCTTTGAAGTGAAAAAAAAAATGCAAACTCTCGTCTGGGTTTTGTGATTTTTGGTTTGATTTGGTATCTGTGTTTTTGATCTTTTTTTCTTTTTGTTCATTTGGGAAATGAAAGGGAGATTTGCTAGTCCAGGGAGTAGTTACTTTGTGTTGAACACAGGAGCTAAAATTCCAGCCATTGGATTGGGAACATGGCAAACTGGGGGAGAGCTTTGTGTTGAGGCTGTGAAAACAGCATTGTCAGTGGGTTACCGTAATATAGATTGTGCTCATCTTTATGGGAATGAGATTGAAGTTGGGGAAGCACTTGATGAAGCTTTCAAAGGATCTCTCAAGAGAGAGGATGTGTTCCTGACCTCAACTCTCTATTGTAGTATGAATTCAATCAATAAGATTGAAAATTACGTCAGAGTGTCTCTTAAGAATCTTGGAGTTTCATATTTGGATCTCTATTTAATGCATTGGCCTGAGTGCTCTGCTTCTGGTTTTGGGGATGCTACTGATCCTCCTTCTAAGTCCGGGAGTGAGCGTAGGCAGTTTTTAAATCGCTTGAAGAAAGCATGGAAAGCCATGGAAGGTCTCGTGGACTCGGGATTGGTCAGAGCTATTGGTGTCAGTAATTTTGGGGTTTCACAGATCAAAGAGTTGCTTAAATTTGCCAAAATTATGCCTGCGGTGAATCAGGTTAGCTTCTATATTACTCATTCTCATTCAGTTTCCTAGTTTTTCAATTCTTAATCATGGCGTAGGGATCTAATCTAGTTTTACATTATTAGATGGATTTATTTTGTATATTGGTCATCTTCAGGCTAGATATTGAAAACCTTTTGGCTGCTTAATATAGGAATATTTAACATGAAAATTTCGTGAATACAATCTTCTTTCTGCTTCAGTGCATGAGATCTATCCTTTTCTGGACTGATAAAGCAATTTCAAAGTCGTTAGAGTGTGATAGCGTCGAAAGCTCAATCACTTGGAAGTGAATCTGCATCTATTCTCTTTTTTTTTTTGGATCAACTTGAATCTAGAGTTTTTCCTTTTGTCATCTTCAGATTTATAAACGAAAGTTTTATAGGAGTTGTATCTGCTCACATTGTTGTCTTCGTAGTCCAGTGGGCAGCTGGTTCTTTTAGGTACGGGGTTTTTAATCATTGAAATAAGTCTTATTCTTTGACTTTTCCCTATAAAATAAAAGCATCATCACATATCCTTTTACTTTTGATTTTGTACGATCTTTTGCTCTTTACCAGGCATATGAAGTTTAGATGCAACAATCTCTGTGGCATTCTATATTGAAGCTATGAAGTGCATATTTCAAATTTTGGCACAGATTTGATATAAAAAGGTTCTGGAAGGAGTAAAAGAATATAGATAGAAAAATATGAATGGAAAAAGAGGAAAGGGGAACTTCAGCAGAATTGAAAGATAAGTTATAGGAGTCAAGAGAATGATACATAGATGGGTACCGAAGAATGATAGAATTAGAAACCCATAACCAAAGGAAGTGAGAGCACATAGATAGAAGGAACCAAATCAAAAGTGGATGGAAGAGAGAAAAAGGAGAGCAAAGAGGGAGCAAGAAAATAACAAAGATGAGATAGAAGAAAAGTAGCAGAGAAGAAACATCTAGTGTTTCAACATTCCTAAAATCAATTTAATGGTTCGTAAAATGGCACAAAAGCATACTTAAAAGAGGATATATCTAATTCAACACATTGAAAAAAACGAGTGATATCTGAGAATTCCTCAAATGAATATGCCAAAGTATCAAATTGCTGACATGCAAGTGCCAGGCTCCATGCCTTGATCTAACCAATTGTGTTGTTACTTGTTTGCTGTAATGATCTGTCACTATTCTGTTTCACCCTAGCCATCGGGTAAAAATAATAGTATTCACAATTGAATCTATCATCTGTAAGCAGTAGTTCTGCAGTTGATAGTGAAGTTGCCTGGCCATATGCTAAATAAAATATTGTCCTATCTATCACCGTAAATAATAATGATTGTAAAAGGTTGGTATAGTTAAATTACTTGTTGCATACCATTAAAAAAAAAAAGGAAATACCTATCAGAGGAAATAATAATGATTATTTTGAGGCTTAAGCTTCCAGATTTACTGAATTTTTTCCTCTGATAGGTATTTCCTTTTTTTTTTTAATTTAACTTAAATATCATTAACTATAGGTTTAAAATTATTTTAATAAAATCATTTCATATTTCAACAATTGAACCTCTTGCTGCTTCTAACTTTGTCATTGTTATATCTGTAGTTTTCTTTTTACTCTTATTTAAGGATTGGTCTATAGTTGATAGTTTTTGCTTTCATCAATCTATACGATTTAATTCATCAGAACTTGTCCATAAATTTTGAGGTTTAAAATTGATTTATGATGAGCTTTTCATAGGTGGAGTTGCATCCTTTTTGGAGGCAGGATGAACTAGTAAAATTCTGTCAATCTAAAGGTATCCATGTATCTGCTCACACACCTTTAGGTGTACCTACTTCAAGTCCTGGAACATCTGACAGTGGATCAGGCGGGGAAGATGAAACTGGAACTCCACGCATATCATTTAGAAGGTCAAGATCGGTGCATGGGCCAATGCTGAAATTATCGGTCGTTTCAGAGATAGCAGATAAGCACAAGAAAACACCTGAGCAGGTATCTTAGCTTTTATCTCATGTGGCATCTGTCTTACTAGATATGTTATGTTGACCACATTTATGAATTCCAATTGTCTGCCATTTGATATGGTGTGGCCTACACACGCGCACACACTGGCACATTCTTGTCCGTTCATTAAATATCTTTTGATTTAAGTGAATATTTGCAAGTCCCAATGAAGTGAGTGTTTTATTCTCCTTCAATGATAGCAAAAGCTTATTGCAGCATTATCCTCATGCATATAAATGTCAGAAAGCTATCATTTTCTCCCATCCCCTCAAATCTCACAACCCCTCGCCAAGCATAATGCTGCATTATCCTTGTTTTATAAGTGAGAGAAAGCTATCTTGTTCTCCGATTCTTCCCTCAAATTTGAAGCTAGTTTGATGAGTAGTTGGACTACAGACGAGGGCTATATCGTATAACATGCATCTTCTTTGGGTTTTACAATTTCATGCTGCACTTGTTTTTTTCGTAACTTTCTACCTCATGTAGTATTTAAATGAATCATTCTCAGGTTTGAGATCTTAATATCCTTGCTTGAAATAATTCCTTCCCTCTGTGCTCTCCTAGGAGTGAATGAGTGGCATCTGCATTCACAGAGAGAAAGAGGGAGAGGAACTTTTGAGTGCTGTGGATATCCTCATTGGGGAGTGTTTACATTAAAACTAGATCAAAGATACCCCACAAATTGAAACTTCTATGCAAGTTAAAAGCATTTAAGTAATAATGAAATTGTAAGGCCAGTACGGCTTTAGGTTGAAACTTATCAACATGAATACTAGCATTTGCAAAATTGCAGCTAAGTGTGTCATCTTTTATCTTGGATAACACTTTCAAAAAATTGCATTCTCCCTGTTGCTTTTAGAAATGATTCAATGTGTTTCCAGTTCCATTGCTCTCAATTCTAAGAATTGACTATTAGGAAAATGGAATAAACCAATCATAGTACTAATATGTACTAGCTCGTTGCCTGCAAAACAGAGATTAACTGAAATACTAAAGCTCCTATAATTGATTGGCAAGAACTTGCAATACATTTACTAGCCGGGGGTAAAAGAACAACACTCCAGGACCTGGCCATCCTTGTTTATGACCTTATTGGTGTGCCTGGGCAACTTCAGCCTCTTTCTCATCTCCCTTAGTGCCACATTTTGCAATTAGTGTTCTTCCAATTGCAATCATAAACTTATTCTTCATTTTCTAGAATTCCATTTTGTAAGATATTTTATTTTTTAAAGATATCATTTGTGAAGAAGCGTTAAGTGAAAGTAGGGCCCCAACTGAATGTCCAATGACCATGGATATAAAATGGCTTCCTTGTTAGAATAGCATTTATAGCTTCCAAGCTATTGTCCTCATTAAAGCCATTGAAGAAAACAGAAGCTGTTGCCTGATACCATAATTGATAAGCTGGATTTTCATGGACATTGCTGTAGTGATGAAAAGATCAGTATTTGTTATAGCTGATGCACAGAATTAATCTGCCTTTGGTCTGAAAAATTCCCGGTATCTTTGTCCCTGCAGTTTGGAGATACATCTTTTGTTTTCTAGTTCCGCATTTTCTTTAGAACCACCAAGGCTCCTTTTCACCAACATGCACACATAAGAAACTGACTCAAACAAAATATTGCTGATTGAATTAGTAAACCTCCTTATGAAGAGGTTCTCGCTGTTTTTGAGCTGGTTTTTATGTAATTGCCCAATGGAAATGTGAAAGTAAATACTGGCTATCTGCAGTAAAGCTCATTTGCTAAGTTTTATCAAATCAATCTGAATCTGAGTTCAAAAAAAGGAACTTTTTGACCCCAGTTAGTAGGTTTGGAGCCTTTTTGGAACTTCTTGTTGATAAGTTTATAGGCTGCATGTCCATGGGAGTGTGAGATTCAATGATTTTCCAGTGAGTTCCTCTTCACTTCTGTGTTGTGTCTGGTGATGCTAAAACATTTTCGTAGTTTTTTACAGAGGTCAGTGTGAATGTTTTTTTTGAATTGTAAATGCAGCAGCTCATCTTTGCCCCTTTTAATTCTTCCAGGGTTCAGCTATATAAATTATTGTCAAATTTCTTTTAGTTTGGTCTTAAGGTTACTCTGTAGGCCAGTATATATGTATTTCATTTATTTTTATGGTCTTCTGAACTACAAAATTAGATGAACTTCATATACTAGCTTCTATTGATTTTAGGGGGAAAAAAATCTATTTTCTCTGTCCAAAATTTCTGGTCTTATTTCTTGTACGTTAGTAATAGAAATAAAAGGGGAATTTGATAGTTCCAAAGTTTTCATATTTTCTGCTTTGCAATTTTGTGTTTGCTATGGCCAAGCCATGTAATGAAATCACTAATGGGTTCTAGCTTTTAAAGGGGGAATCCCCTTCATGAGATTATAGGTTGGATGATATTTGGGAACGTACAACTTCAGGTTTAGGGGTGACTGCTTTGTCATGGTTTATGTTGAAATTACCAGCTGGTTTGAGAAAAATTAAAAACAGAAACAAAAACAAATCCTCTGTGCTTTGAGTTAGTGGACAACAAATAGGAACTGAACAGCCTTTTGTGTATGTTTCTGTTCGCCTTGTGTTTTGATATTTTTAAACACAGGTTATTCTACGCTGGGGACTGCAAAGGGGTACAAGTGTCCTACCTTGCAGCTTGAAGCCTGATCGGATAAGGAAAAACATAGACATTTTCAGTTGGTCTCTGTCAGACGATGAGTGGAACCGCTTGAACCAGATTGAACCGCAGGTATGTTTATTTGGAAACGAGCCTTTGAATAAGCTGTCAGCCTCAGACAGTGGCTTCACATTTGGTAGCGGTCCCCTTCAATCTGTGCGGGAGATGGAAGATGATGTGGAGTCCAATGCCTGATTTTTTTCTTGAGATAATGTGTCTTCTTTTTTTTTTTCTCCCCCAAAGATGTCATCAAATTACAGTTTGTCAAATACCCATTGTTGTAAGATTTGGTTCTGTGGATGCTGAATAGAATGGTCAAAGATGGGTTATTGATTGAATTGGCATATGTTTGTTCCTAGCTTGCTAGTCCTATCTTCAACAAATTACCGCTTGTTCCTTGAATCACCTGTGCAACTTCCATGGATATATATATATATATATATACATGTACACTGTTTCTTCATCATTTAATCCTGCTATTTAGTCTAATTTTTGTTGATTTCGCAGTTTTTATATTTTGATGTACCAAAGAATTTTAGCTTAAAGCTACAGAGACAGAATTGGGGTAACACTAACACAGCATAAACAAATCTAGTTGTAATTATTGCAATATGTATTTTAGAATTGGTGGGTGGGTGGAGGCATCGAGTGGTTTGGTGATGTATGATTAATATTATAAGTTATGGTGCCAATGCCATCAATCATTTAGAAGCCTAATTTAAGCAACCCGGTTGCTGTTTTTCGTTGTGGCTTTTGCACTATTATCTGCTCCTACTGAAGAACAGTTTTTAGTGGGAAACTTTTTTCAAGATGCTCTCTCCACCACAAACTAATGCAGGCCACTCAAGTGTTGTATTTTGTTATCCATCCTTCCCTTGTGATGAAGAAAAATATTCGTTAAATCCATAAAATGATTTTCCAAGATTTAAATGATGCAGTTGTGTGGATATCCGTATTATTTTAATCTTCATTCAGAGTTAAAAGGTTAAAATTATAAATTTAATACATTAAAGAGTGCGTAATTTTTTTATATTTTAATTTTAAAAGGGATATTATCATTTTTCCCACCAAAGTTATTCTGACACATCATGTCAGTACCACGGTTTGGTAAAAATATCATTTTACCATCAAACGTTTAAACTGTTAGCATTTTTCCATCATTCCGTTAACTAAATAAAAATTATGCTGACATCATAAGGGCATTTTGAACATCTCACGCTAATCCAAAATGTTGTTTTTGCAATTGTAAAAAAAAAAAAGCAATTTGGACATGGAAGCACTAGAAATCGAAATCAACCCCCCTCTCTCGTTTCTTGTTCCATCTCCACCCTCTCTCGCTCACTATCACTGACCCATATCTCTCTCACTCTCGCAGCATTGTCGTCTTTTGGGAGTAATTTTGTAATTAAATCGTCTTTTGTTGTTCTTCATTTTTAAAGGGTAAAATCGTCTTTTATACTTCAGGGGTAAATTTGACTTTTTATGCATTTTCCATTAAATATTAACTGAGTTTTAATGGAATAGTGAGAAAATGTTAACAATTTAAACATTTGGTGGTAAAATGATATTTTTACCAAACTGTGGTACTGACATGATGTGTCAGAATAACTTTGGTGGAAAAAATGATAATATCCCATTTTAAAATTATAAATTCAATACATTAAAGAGTGCGTAATTTTCTTATCTTTTAATTTTGTCTGCATATTTTTACTTTTTTAAATTTAAACCACTACATTATATGATTTTGGTCATGTTAAATGTCACATGGTTAGCCACTCAAGCAGCTAAAGTTACAAGACCACTTAGTGGAGCAAAATATAAATAGAGAAAAACAATTAAAACTAAGCTTATCGACCTTTTAACTTTCAAGATTAAAAAAGCCACTCACCCTTGCCCAAGTAGTTACTCTCATATTTGAATCCTTATATTATAATATAAGGATTTAATTTCTTTTTTTAATTGAGTAGAGATAATTTTTTTTTCTTTTATAAAATATAAGTAGAATAAATATCACTAGTTAATATTAATATAAAAAAATTCAGAATTAAAAGAAAAAAATGCTTATCTAACTTACAATGGAAGTTTCTTGTGGAGAGACATTGGGCCGTGAGATGAGGACACAAAATTAATGAGTCATTAATGAAATAATTAAAATGAAAGGCATTAGTGGTGGAAGACACGTGTGATGTGATGTGCAGTTTGCGAAAAACAAATGGCACTTACAACATGCCAATAATTCTAAATTGGTTATCAACTCATTTGACATTTTGTCTTTTTCAGATAAATTAACAAAGAATTGGAATTTATGCAAAGAGGCAAACAAATGGAATATACATACATACATACCTACATATATATATATATATATATATATATATATATATATATATATATATATATATTTAATAAATTGAATAGAGGAAGAGGGTGGAATGGCACCCACTTCCATACCCAGTTGCCTGAGTTGACCCACCACTTCAGCAAAATTATTCAAGAAATTCAGTTTAAAAGCTGACATTTGCTTACAAACGAAAATAAATTACCCACAAGTTGGTCTTAAATCTTTAGTCTTGGATGACTATTAGCCATTGCTGCATAAACAAACCCAAAATGTCTACCAAGATTTTGCTATATTGACCAGGAATTAGCTTCATGACCTCACTCTAAATTGGCATAGAGTGCTTCAAGCTTTGCATACACACAACACGTTCACATTTCACATTCATTAACCACAAGAATATTCTAACTCTTGTAAACTTATTCCCTTTGAGGTTTGTCAAAGTTAGGTCGGCCAAGTCATCCATCCATTCATAGTTGCACACTTAAAAATTTCTTTGCATAGCTGTAAGAAGGAACTTTCTTAAAAAAGGGAAAAATAAATAAATAAGTCAATGGACTCATAATGAAGAAACTTATAGCTTATTTGAGAACCTTCAAATCACTTCTATGTACCATCAAATGAAACAATGAACAAATAAATACAAACAAGTCAAAACAATTCATAATTATGAAATTCTAATCAACATTTATCTGCTCATTTGACAAAGGTTGGCATACAATAGAAGTATTGACTTAGAAATGGGAGATTGAGAGTCTTGAATCCAGAAAGCCAACTCATTTGACTTCATCTAGCTAGAATCGGATAGAATCACCACATCTTATTGTTGTATGCAGAAATTTCAAAGTTTTCTGCTTCTTTCGTTTGTATGCATAATTGCTACGGAAATTTATCGTGCAAAAATAAAGCTAGAGATGTTCAGATAACTTAGAAAAAAACTGGTAGAATGATCCAGTGTATTCATTACAAAATTGGATTCAAAGTCGCATACAAAAGTGTCAGTATCATTTTTCTAAGCCTCTACAGCTCGGTAGTGCTTTCACAAAAAAAAATCTATGCAGCATTTTCAAGAGATGGGTGCTTATTTAGGAAGAACTTTATAGTCCTAAAGCATAGTATGGAGACCAGGATAACAACATATTTCCCCACGTTTCTGGCTTCATTTCTGATCATCAATATCTAATGCGCAAAGGCATGGCCAAACTACATCAATTGAAACAAAATCATTTCAAATTAACATGCGTGCACAACTGAAACTGCATCATTTCACAGAAATGACATGCAAGAAAATAGAGATAAGAAAATTTTCTCAAATTTGATCTCAAATGCTCCTTATATTATCAAATATGAACTGCCGTAATGTCGAAAAGAAAAATTGAACTTTTAATTTATACAAGTTTGAGGGCCAATATCTTCTTTAAAATGTAAGACAAAACAAATTTGAATTATAAGACTTACAACATTCAGTATAACCCATTTTGTTTCTTCAGTTAGATTCCTCTCTCCTCCATGTGGGAGCAGCAAACTTTGAGAATCAGATACGTGAGTGAATATTTACAACAGAATCAGTGTTTATAGAGAAAAAGCATCACTTTACAGAGAAGCCAACGGCAACCTTTAATGAGAAACATCTCCAACTGTGCAACTCAAGCTTCCCAAGTCACAGAAGAAAGCTAGATAATGCTGTCAAGCCAAGAAACTAACTGCTGAGTTGTAGGCCGCACTTTAGGGGATTCACTTAAGCACAGGCATGCAATATCAAGAACTCGCAACATTTCCTTATCATGCTGCTTGTCATAAATGAAAGGATCTAACACCTCACTTTCCCGATTTTCTTGTCTCATCCGTATCACCCATGATATCAGATCCCTAGATCCCTTCGGCTTACACATATCCATCGGCCGTTTCCCAGTGAGAAGCTCCAAAAGCACAACCCCAAAACTATACACGTCCCCTTTATAAGTAGCAACAGAAGCTTGGCCATATTCAGGAGGGATGTAGCCTAGTGTCCCAACTAGATCAGTAGTCACGTGTGTATCATATGGACTAAGTATGAGCCTAGCAAGACCAAAATCAGCTAAGTGGGCTCCAAAATTCCCATCTAGAAGGATATTACTCGACTTAATGTCTCGGTGAAGGATATGAGGCTCACATGATTGGTGCAAATAAGCAAGTCCTCTTGCTGCCCCTTGGGCAATATGAAGCCTTGAATCCCAATCAAGCGAGGATGGTCCATCAAGTTTCTCATGTAACCAATAATCCAAGCTACCATTTTCCATGAACGAATATATTAAGAGTCTGTCATTTTTATGCATACAGTATCCTTGAAGATGGACAAGGTTCGGATGCTGGGCTCTCGAAAGGGCTTCAACTTCAGCACGGAATTCTCTCTCCATCTGCCCACAGTCACCAGAGAGCCGCTTGATAGCAACGTTCCTACCATCGGGAAGGGTGGCTTTGTAAACCAGACCAAAACCCCCACAGCCTATGATATTTGCTTGGTCGAAATTGTTGGTGGATTCCAAAATATCATCGATAGAGATCTCTTTCTCCTTATTATGAAACAAAACTACTAACTTTGAACCAAGTTCTTCTAGATCTTTATCATTTGTGTTAGCTTCCTCCTTTTCAGGATCAACCTCTCCCCGGCTATGTGCCCGTAGCAAAATCATGAAGATCAGGATAAGAAGAAAAGCTGACCCAAATGTGATCCCAATAGCCATTCCCACAATGGTGTATTTGTTTCTCCTAGATTTTTTTGCTGACTTGACCTGGCCACTTTCCCTATCAATTGTACAAGAGTACCGATGCTCACCACAAAGATTATTTCCGTCAAAGCTTGAATTTGGAAAAGTCTGAAACTGGCCTCCCGACGGGATCCTCCCAGTGAGATGATTATTGGCAACACTAAACTTAGAAAGAAAGCTGAGCTTTTCCAATGAAATAGGTATAGCACCTGATAGATTGTTATTGGACAAATCCAGCGTCTCCAAGCTTGTCATCCCAGACAATTCACTAGGAATTGGTCCAGATAAATTATTATGCTTCAAATCAAACACATGGAGCTTCTTCAGATTCCCAAACTCCGGCCAAATTGACCCATCAAGACGGTTAAGGCTAAGGTCAATAGTTGGAGGAAAGCTCCAAATTTGATTATACTGCAGCCCTCTTGCACTAACATTCCTTCTCATGAAAAAGGGGAAATCTGGGGAAGGCTCCTCCAAAGAGATATTCCTACTGATGAGGCTTGGTAATCCAGTTAGATTTTTTGGAATCTCTCCTGTAAAGGTGTTGTTTGATAAGTCCAAGTAGAAGAGATCCTGAAAATCACCAAACCAGACTGGAATTGTTCCACTCAACTGATTCCAAGATAAATCAACCAACTGCAATTTGGAGCAACTCCTCAACCACTGGGGTATTGAACCCCTAAGCCCACAACTTGCAATAACAAGAACTTTTAAATTTGCAAAATGCAATCTGGGATCAGTAGGCAATTTTTCATTACGGAAATTCAAGGTAAGGACCAGAGTTGTAAGGTTCCTACACTGCTGTAAGACCTGGAGAGCAGATGAAAGATTATAGATGCTGGAATTTGAGAGGGAAAGGTAAGAAAGACTCTCAAAATTCTTGTAGGTTTCTGGTATTTGACCACTGAAATTGTTTCGGGCAAGATTGATGTTTTTCAATTTTCTACATCGGGGAAGATTTGTGGGCAGAGGACCATTAAACTTATTTGTGCCTAAATCAAGAGATGTCAAATTAGTCAAAGCAGGACAATTGAGAAGCAAAGAACCATCCAAAGAGTTATTCCTCAAGTTAAGCAAATTAAGGGTGGGTGAATTTGACAGTGAACGAGGTATCCTACCAGTGAATCTATTGGAATGGGCTACAAGATATTGAAACTCACCTAACCCAGCAAAAACATCAGGTATGTTGCCTGAAAAATTATTGGAAGATACATCTAAACGAACAAGATTAGAGAGATCAGCAATAGAAGGACTGAGCTTGCCAGAAAGTTGGTTGTCTTGCAAACCTAAAAGCCTCAACTTTTGAAGCTGAAATATGTCATCAGCTATGCCACCAGTGAGGTCATTCATGCCAAGACACAAGTGTTCTAATGAAGCACAATTGCCTAATCCGGGTGAAAGAGTACCAGAGAAATAATTAACTGACAAATTAATAACACGAATGCGGGAAGAATTCTTGCAAATGCTAGTGGGAACTGAACCATTCAATGAATTGGAAGAAATGTCAAGAACTTGGATTGAAGGAAGATTGATGGTTTGTGGAAGAGGGCCTGATAAGTCATTGGAGCTCAAGTCTAGGACCTTCAAATTAGGCAAATTGACCAATGACACAGGCACCGTGCCTTTAAGCAAATTGTGAGAAAGATTAAGGAATCTAAGTTGAACCAAATTGCCTAAAGATTCAGATAATTTGCCTTTTAATCTTCTTTTATAAAGAAACAGCCCAGTTACTCTACCAGAACCTATGCTATCATTCAATCCAAGTGAAGATGAAGAATTGCAAGTGATGCCTACCCAGTTGCAGCAATCAGATGACGATGCATTGGTTCCCCAGCCATCAATCCCTGATTCAAAATTCTTCATGAAATCTTCCAATGCTGCCAAATCATTTGGGTTGCAAGTGAGGTCCTGCCGCTGTGAATGAAGCAGCTGAGCTTGGAAGCAGAACCCAGCAAGGATTATGAACAGGCACAAATCTTGTACACCCATATCAGCTCAGCCCAAGAGAAAGATTAAGAGAAAAAGATAAACAGTAGTATGTTCATGGATTGTAGAATCAAGAAACAACAAAACCCTTATCAGCAAGTAAGCCAAAGGTAAAGAAAAGAAGAGAAATTAAGACAGAGCTGTCCGATAAGAAGGAGGTGGCTATAAGCTTTGACTTCAACACTTTTCTGTTTTTAACTCGTAAAAGAAGAGAACGAAATCAACTTGATTCATGGTCGTTGGCCAAGCCGAAGAAGCCAGAGCTGAAATAGTTAGTAGAATGGTAAAGAAGATTGAATGCTGACTTTGTAGGCCAAAATTCGATGCAGGCACCGGCTAGAGCAGGTTAAAAGTGGCAGTGGCAACAAGTCAATGGACATTCATTGTACTTAACGTTACAACGCCGGGCCGCCTTTACTTTTTAACCACAATTTGCAATTGTTGTTGAAGCAATTAAATATGATCACCACCCATGACGCTTTGCCTTTTATTCTTTATTTTATTTAATAGCAAATTTTTCATCCTCGTCAAAATAAATAATAATAATTGCAAATTTTTTTATTCAACTACCACTTGTTGCTTTAAATAAGTGCTTTTTGTCAAATAATTACCATAAGAGCACTGACATTTAAGTAGAAATATTTCAAGAATCACAAACTAATCAATGTTAAATCCGTTTAGGTTATTGTTAATTGAAAAAAAAAATCAAAGAACACGTTAAAATCAACTACAAATTAATTGAAAAAAAAAAATCGATTTATCGTTATTTTTGCCACCGCTGTATACCCATTCAAAGCATTTATTATTTTTCTTACTAAAAATGGAGTTAGTGCTATGAATGCAATATAGAAAGGGACTAAGATTTAGGGACTGCTTGAGGGTGCAATATAGAGAGACATAATGCCTGTGCTATTAAATGAATAAAAATTAAAATTAACATAAAATTCAAACTTAATAAAAATTAAAATTAATACAAATTTACAAAGTCCAAACTTAATAGTTTATTAGTCTCCATTCAAAGCACAATCTTTAAATATTGGTCTTTAAAACATAAAATCACAAATTTTAAACATAATTAAATTGTTTCCAAAACACAAATCACAAAGTTCAAAACACAACAAAGTTCAAACATAAATATTAAATAAGCTTCCTCCACCGCCCCACGCAAGCACTTCGACAAGTTCTAAATTCAAATTCTTGTACTCTAAATTGAAGCATCGATCTCCTAGAGAAGGATTGAAGAAATAATGTATAATAACTACTTCCTTTAAACCACGTTGCAAATAAATAAATTCAATTTATATATTTAATTGAACAAATAAAGATATCTTTGCAGTTTGCACATCATATCTTTAATTGAGCAAATAAACCAATTTCATATCTTTGCACATCAAACACAAACACAAATAAATAAATCAAATTCATATCTTTAATTGAGATAAAAGGCTATTACAATCTTTATAATTTATGTTATATCATTATAATTACAAATAAATATAACATGTTTAGCAAATTCTTCAAAATATATATCTATAAAATTTATGTCAATCATGCTTATTTTATGGCATTCATCACCAAGTCTAGTTAATAATAATCCTAGACAACACTATTCTATCAACTTCAACTTATCTAACTAAAACAATTACAAATTTACAATGTTACAATTAGACTTAAAAGTTTAAAACTATAACAACTATAATTAAAGTTTAAATTACAACTTAAAAGTATAATATCAAATTATAAATAATAATATATATTAAAATTTACCTTTTAAATATCCATAACACTAATGTCAGTGCTCACCGTTTCCACTGTTAAAGCTTGTGATCTTATAAACTCTTTAAAATAAAAAAAAATTAGTAAGAAACTTAAGTACATGTAGATGTTATATATAAAATTATAATACATTTTAAATATATTATGTATGATAAAAATGTTACCTACTTGTACCTCCATATGAGACATTTACTTCTTAATATTTTCTTGACGGTTGAAGACGAGATTGGCAAAAAGTTTAGATTACAACCAATTTTTAGTACATATTATTAACTTTATGAAATGAAAATTATCATGACATTTTTAGACTTAAATAAGTAATACTTAGATAGTAAATGATGTGTTTTTTGAAATACTAACTATGCAACCCAAGAAGGGGGTGAATTGAGATTTTAAAATTTAAGCTAAGCAAACCACATAACAATTTAATCTAATGTCTTAATGGAATCTAAAACAATAAATTCAATAAAGTGCAATAATAAGAGAGTAAGGGAAGAGAAAACAAACACTATGATTTTTACGTGGTTCGGCAATCCCCGCCTACGTCCACGCCTCTAAGCTCACCCGGCTTGAGGATTTCACTATCCAAGCCTCCCAAGACTTCAAGATCTTTACAATTGAATTCTAAGGTGTCAATGGGCCTTTACAATCAAGAGATTATCTCCTCAATCTTTTCACCATAAGTGTTTCTCACACTTGTACACTCACAATTTGATGAGAAATGAAAATTAAAACAAACAACTCTTTTTTAGAGTGGATATACAAATGATAGCTCAATGAAGATTTTATCTTTGATGATTAATAAATTAAAGCTCAATATATATTGTGTGCACTTGTTTATGTTTGCAAAGATTACCAAAAATGAATTGAATTTCAATTTATCCGAGTTGAAGCAGTAGATCGATGGTAGCAGATCGACTAGTTACAAATCTCCGGACAACAACATAGTGTATGGTGGTGACCGTGACCGTAATCCGTGAAGAGAGTTCTTGACTTCTTGAGATGTGTGTGTACTGTTGAGTGTTAGAAAGTGTATATTTATAAAGGAGAAAATCGTTATTTTACACTTCAAGTCTCACTAACATCTCTACTTTTATATATTTAAGTCCATTGTGATTTAATTATGTGTATTTTATTTTAATTAAGTATTTTATATATTTTAGGGGCATCATAGTCATTTCACAATGAACGAAAGATCAGAGAGCAAAATGGGCAGTAATTTTAGATTCAGAACAATCGAAAACCTTAGGAAGAGTATAAAAGGGTAAACGACACTATTCACATGTGCGATTCTGTTCATATATACAGTACTATACATGGTACTGTTAACAACACTGCTCACATATACGGTCCGATGATGTGGCATTGACCGATAACGTGGCAACATTCAATTGGATGAATGATGTAATATTGACTGCTTATGTGGCGTTGATTGATGAGTTAATGTTGACCGATGATGTGTCACGATCCTATTGGACTAAAATATTAATGTGGTGTTGACCGATGACGTGACAATATGTTAATGGATCAAAAAATATGCTTATGATACATGCATATACACGTAATAACAGCCCTGATGATGTGTTATATCCAATCAGAACTTGCCACGTGGCGTAATCCTAAGCATCCAAATTGTTTTAATCTAATAGCCATGATTTACTCATTATATCTATAAAAATGGGGGCTTTCCCCCCTAATTTGACATCCTTGAATTCATTTTTTAACTCCATTTTCTGTAATTCCTTTTTCATCTTGTATTTTATACGTATTTTAATAAATTTCTATTTTAGCATCATATTGATTAGAGTGTGGTTCATGAGGAGTGGAAACCATCCTCATGATTTAATTGGCACTAATAAGGAATATTAAGCCCATGGTGCATGTTGATGCAGATCCAGATACTCAAATGCTTCATTTTAATAGATTTTACTTCAATTTATTCCCACCATTTTAATTTAAATTTTAGGATAATCTAAATCACTTCCACCACAAATCCAATCACCCACTTAGAAAATTAACTCTACACATAATTAAAATCCACCTCCTTGTGGGATCGACACTCGTCACTATTGATCTATTCTACAATAAATTCGTCTATTGATCTATTCTACAATAAATTCTACAAATCCAATCACCCACTTAGAAAATTAACTCTACACATAATAAAAATTCACCTTCTCGTGGGATCGACACTCGTCACTATTGATCTATTCTACAATAAATTCGTGCACTTGCAAATTCAATAAAATTTGCACAACATGTACCATATGCGTGAAACCATGACTGTAAGGGGAGTGAAGAGTGTTCTTGTCTTCTATAGATGAGAAGTTGAGGGAGGGAGAAGGTTGTGGCCGTCAACAGTGTGCTGTAAGTGTGAGGCTGTGACTGAGACTGTGAGTGACTGAGCGTTGTGTGCGTTTTGTGTTGTGTATTGTACAATATAATTTGATATGTTGTGTACTTGTGTGTGTGGCGTGCTTGTGTTTACTGTTTAGGTTTAGTTTTTTTTTTTTAAAGCAACCTAATCGGGTTTTTGGATCGGATCGAGTAGATCACAACCTGATTAGGTTTAGAAGAATTCATCCAATTGGGTTTCATTAACAACTCGATCCGACCTGATCTGAACCCGAAATTTTTTGGATCGGATCAGGTCAAATATTTTGCCCACCCCTATTTGCTATATGGTACTTTCGTTTAAAGGTAGTCATATGGGACATGACATAATTACATAACGTGAATATGATATAATTAATTTTTTGAATTTCTCAAATAACAAAATTTTGGGCTAAAATACTTTAAAAATTTATCTTACATTTAGCTTTTTGCACCATTAACCAAATAATTCATTACACACTCATAAATATCTATTAATCTTATTTGTCTCTCTTACAAGTAAAGATGGCAAAATTCGGGTCCAAGTCCGAGTTTAGTCTTTCCGGTTCTGAACTCAGATGACAATTTTAAATACCGGATCTAGATATAAACCCAGATATTTTAGCTCCGGGTTTGGTCTGGGTTAAACCCGGAAAAATGTGGGTTTCCAGATTACGAGTTTTAAACCCAAATATACATGTTGAAGGCCTGAAATTAAAAAAAAAAATTCAAGCATGCTACTTTCGGCTCTTTGGTAGTTGCGGAAACAAATAGAACAAAGTCATGCGATCTTGCGAAGATAGTGGAGGATGAGGAAGTTGGGAAATTAAATAAACCAGAAAGAAAGCCACATGATTCCACGAGCCCAAATCTCAGTATAAATCTAATTTTAACACATAAGTTAGAAATTGAAACTTGTCTAGAAGTGCGGCCACGGTGGCGTTGTTGTGATGCTGATGATTGATGGATGATGATGAATCGAGGCGATGATGATTTTGAATTCATTTGCTGAATTTTGGGAAATGAACAAAAGTAAGGAAGCAGCGGCTATAAACTAGAGGAAATGTAGGGTTTGTTTTGTTTATCATTTTTTTTTACTTTTAACTTATAAATAACAATTTAAAAAAAGATATTAAATAATATTTAAAACAAAATAATTCGGGTCTGGGTTTCGAAAATCTAGATTCAGGTGAACTTGAAATCGGACCCTGATAAGTCTGGGTTTAAGAAAACAAATCCGGATTCTGCATAGAATATACATCTGGTGCGGGTTCAACTCGGACAAGATCATTCGGGTTCATCTAGGTCTGAGCCAGGTTCGGGTTATCTTGCCATCCCTACTTACAAGAGTAGCTCAAAGATATTCGAGGTCTCAGGAAAAATGTGTTACTATGAGTTCTCACTTTAGAATGCTATAGAGAATCCCCCTTTCAATCAGTCTTATGCCTCTATTAGTAGGCATTTCTCTGATGGCATAAGATCAGATCTATCTAATGCCAACCACTCATTTCCATTAGATCAATCTTGACCTTTTGTTAGTGAGACAACTTAAACCAAATTCTCCATGGGCCGTCCATAGCCAAGCAAGAAACAACCTTCGGTTGTGCGAGGCTAAGCAAGAATATGGTGGTAGGTTGGCTAGGGTTTGCTAAATTGAAAGAGATTAAGGACTAAGGAGGGTAGAGTTTGCTAAAGAGAAAAGAGATCATATTAAGGATGGAGGAGTCTAGGATTTGGTAAAGAAAAAAAATAAAACAATAAAAATATTTTGTTTCAAAAGAAAGGAAACAAAAACATGAAGTTACAATTTATCTTTATGACAACATTAAATTTGTAACAGAGTTAAAACGACAGTAAAGTAATGATACATTTTGTAAACAACAGATGAGTTTCTATAAATTGTTGTGCTTTGATTGATGATACAGTAGATGAAATGAAATATGAAACTTTTTGTTATTTAACTAAGGTAAGATAGTCGTTTTAAGATCACGGATAAAATAGTTGTCTTAGTAATATTTAGTTAAATATTCACATGGCATAAAGAGAAAAGTGGAATAATGATACATGTTATAAATTTCAAGTGCATAGCCAAAAAATTTTTTTTTAAAAATGTATATTTTCAATAAAGTGTAAAATATTATATGGTACATTTGTATTTGCCCTAAATACCAGTATTAAATAAAATTTAAGTAATGTAAAACGACGAAATATGCCAGGCCATTCGCCTTGAATTGGAAGTCAAAAGTCAAAACCCTTTAGTTGCTTCCTTTGGTCTTCCACATGGGGACATCTAAAATGGGCTCTATGTTTTTAAATGGGCCAATATTAAACGAGATATTCTTTTAACACCCCTGTAAAATCTTTTACCACCCCTTTTAAATATTATTCCTTAAAAAACCTTTATTTGATAAAACACACATCCACACGTTAAAATTAATCAACTACCCATAAATTTTTTTTTCCAACAATGTATATATTTCTTCCTAAATAACATATAAATTCTAAAATATTAAATTTATCTTAATTTTTTCCTTATTATATAATTTTTATTTACATAACTCTAAACTCTAATAATTTTCTCAAAAAGATATTTTTTAATTAAAACTTTAAAATATAAATGTAAATTATCAAGGGGGGTGGACCGTGGATGTAAAATATTTGTTAAAAGAATAATTTATTAAAGTGTTTAATTCATTCAAAATATGAAATGAATTAATTCGTGTGAAGTTATTTAAGTAATTTTAATTAAAAAGAGATTTTTTAAGGAGCTTTAAGGGGGTGTCAAAAGGCCTTCTCGTATATAATTACAAGCCCTTGAATTCTTGCAACATTCATATTAGAGTGGCGCCATGAACACCCTTCCAAAGTCCTTTGCAAACCCCATTTCTGAATTTAAATAAAAATTTACTTCAAAATGCTTATAAAAGATTTTCACTGTTAGGGGGGCAAAGATCGGAGGAAAAAGAAGTGAAAAATAAAATAAAAACAAAAAACTTGCCAAGTAGATACAATAAACTCTTGTACAAGTAAGTGAACAACAAATCTTAACGACCCTTATAATAATCTCACTTACACTAATAAGTAAACAATAATATTGTTTAAAATTTCAACCACTATTACTGCTTCCAGTGGCTGATCCAGGCATCAACTCCCTTAACATGGCCACAACCTGCAGCATATTTGGCCTTTTGGAAGGAAAATCATCAACACACTGCAATGTTATCTCCAAGTACCTGACCATTTCTTTAACTTCTTCAGCTTCAGCTTCATCAGTTCCTTTAGTGACCAAAAGCAATTCAGGGTCTATGACTTCCATTTGTTTCCCTTCTCTTACCTTCATTTTCACCCACCCCACCAAGTTAGTGTCCCCAAAATCATCCTTATCCGTGGGGCGTTTTCCAGTCAGCAGTTCCAGTAGGACAACCCCAAAGGAGTAGACGTCGCCTTTTGCAGTGCACCGGAAGCTTTGGTAATACTCTGGAGGGACATAACCTGGTGTTCCTGCTAGTGTACTTACACTGAGATGAGTGTCCAGTGCACTTATGAGCCTTGCCATTCCAAAATCGGAGACTCTTGCTTCCATTTCATGGTCCAGTAACACATTGCTTGACTTCATGTCTCTGTGTATAATGTGTGGGATGCAATTGTGGTGTAGGAAACATAGTCCTTTGGCAGCACCTCTTGCAATCTTCTTTCTCGCATCCCAAGTAAGAATCCGTTGGTCTCGTGCTTTTGCTCTTCCGTGGAGAACCTCTTCAAGGCTTCCGAACTTCATGAACTCGTATACAAGGAGCCTCTCCTCACCTATTTTGCAGTAACCCAACAGTGGCACAAGATTCCTGTGCTTTATTTTCCCTAGAGTTTCCATCTCGGCCATGAATTCTCGATCTCCCTGGCAGCTCAATCGGATGAGTTTTTTAATTGCAACACTTGATCCATCCTTCAGTGTGGCCTTGAACACTTCTCCAAATCCACCACACCCAATAAGGCTTTCCGCAGAGAAACCATTTGTTGCCTCAATGAGTTGAGAGAACTTGAGTTTTCGTAGCTGCCTTTGGAATGTTGCCACGTTGATGCTTAATGGTTCTTTCTCCTTGTCAATCTTCCATGTTGTGGCTGCATGGGATGCTTGCAAACTGTTGAGCATCTTGACCTCCTCTGCTTCCTTACGCCTTGCGCGCATTGCAATTGCCCACACAATTAAAATGCATATGGAAGCAATAGAAATGAGGACTCCCATGACAATGCTATTAGCCCATGCTGCAGCTGCCACCCTATGGCCATGTCTGGCTGCATCGACACTTGGATTTAAAGCTGGTTGATTGTTGCCATTTCGGCATTCAGGTAGTGGAACCCCACAGAGTCCAGGATTATTTGCATATTGACTTGCTGGAAGTGTACTAAGCTGTCCCCTTTGTGGAATTGGCCCCGTTAACTCATTGTTGGATAGATCAATCTGCACCAGGAAAGATAAGTTTGAAAAGGACTCAGGAATTTGACCTTGCAACCTGTTATGTGATGCATCAAATACACCTAAATTCCTGAGCCGACCAAGTGATGAGGGAATCTCCCCAGACAGCTGATTATGAGCCAGTTCAAGAACTTGCAAAGCAATCATATCCCCTATCTCATCGGGGATCTTTCCTCGAAACTGGTTGTAAGAAAGATCAAGATACTCCAAAGTTTGGTACTGAGTGAACAGGCTCAGGACTGGCCCAGAATACATCCTCGCAAAATCGCAACTCTTGAGTGTTGGTATCTGCAAGAGTCTCTCAGGGCGGATTCCTGCAAATTCCAACAAGCCTCCCACTCCTTTACAAGAGTTTCCCACATTTCGTACAAACACCAAAGTGTTGCTGGAGAGGAATCCACCCAATGGTTTTGCCCCCAGCTGCCGGCCTAGTCTAGGTGGGATATCCCCGGTGAGGTTGTTGCTGTTCAAGTCTAACCAAACCAAACTGCTGCAATTTCCAAGCTCCCCTGGAATCTCACCCTTAAAACGATTATTTCCAAGCTGCAAAACAGCTAGCCTTGTCAAGCGGCTAAACTCTGGGGGGATTTGACCCGTCAGTTCATTGCCTGTGAGAGATATCCATTCAAGATTACTGCAGCTGAATAACTCAGCAGGAATCTCACCACTAAGTTTATTATTGTTGAGAATAAGATCCTTCAGATTCTTGCATTTGCCCAATTCTGGTGGAATTTTCCCTTCCAAGCCGTTGAACCATGCTATAAACTGCTCAAGATGCTCGAGCTTCCCAAGCTCCTGGGGAATAGATCCATTGAGATAGTTCAAGCTAAGATCAATCACCTTTAGCTGTGTACATTCTGAAAGCTGACCTGGAATTACTCCTGTTATGAGATTATCCGGTAACCTCAGCTCCTCGAGTGATGAAACTCCTGGACATATGTCTGGTGGGATGATTCCTGAAACCCTGTTGGAACTGAAATCAACAATCCGTAGAGTCTTGCATGATGAAATGGAATCAGGAAATGATCCAGAGATCATGTTGTTACTCAAAATCAAGCTCTCCAATGATCCAAGATTTTCCAGGACGGAGTCTGGAAAGGGACCTGAGATATTGTTATTAGACAAATCAAGTAATTGCAACCAGGAGCATGAAGACAAGGTGACTGGAAAAGAGCCGGTTATGTTGTTGTGAGGGAGCTTAAGCTCAAGAAGAGAATCACATGCATTTCCCAACTCAGAAGGGATCCAACCAGTGATATGATTATTAGAGAGATCCAATCTTTGTAAACTACTCAGCTGACCAAATGTTCTTGGGATCTCCCCTGCGAGCAAATTGAATGATAAATTCAAAATTTTGAGTTTTGTGCAATTTGAAAGAGAGGAAGGGATAACATCCATTATATGATTTTGTGACAAGTCTAGATGCAACAAGGAATTGCAAGAATTCTCATTCAAACTGAAACCGGAAATGGATCCTGTTAAGTTGTTGTAAGACAAGTCAAGAAGCTCAAGTTTATCAGAATTTGATAAAAGGGTCTCTGGTAGAAACCCTGTCAAGTTGTTGTAAGAAGCATTTAGGTAGACAAGATTTGGAAGTTTTGAGAAAAGATTGTCAGGGACCAGGCCTACAAGACCAGCTGAAGATAACTCAAGCTGTTTCAAACCAAATGGAAGTTGAAGCAAAGAAGTTGAATTGAGAGTAAATAAATTGGAAGACAATTTAAGAACAGACAACATATCTAGAGAGGCCAAAGGATGAAAAGAGATGGCACCTACAAGATTACAATTACTAAGATCAAGTTGAGTGACTCTTCCTAAAGAGCATGTGACTCCATACCAGGTGCATGGATTGTTGTTTTTAATGGGAAGCCAACTTGATGATAAGACTCCATTTGTGTCATTCTGAATCATTTTCTCGAACATAACAAGGGCTGCAGCATCAGTCCTGATGGATGGATGTGGATCAAACCCTGCAGAAACCGAAAGCTGTAACACCAGAAAAACAAGTGCAAGAGTGAGCTGAATCGATGTGATCCTTTCCATTGCAGTGAGTAGTGAGTACTGAGTAGTGAGAGAGAGAGAGAGTGGTGAATAATAATTTGATGAGAATTTTATTTGGTTGCTTGTAAAGCAAAGGAAAGCATGAAGAAGAGGGGAGAGCCTTTAGAAAAAGAGAATACTTTCTGATTATAAGTTTTTTACAAAAATGAGAGAAAAAGGGAGGGAATAACAAAAAGAATTTAAAGAAAAGGGTGTATTTGTACTAGGAGGCCTCGGATTTGACTTTTGGTCAAAATTAGTGGACCCACAAACAAGGTCTGTGACTATTAATTTATTAACTAGTGAGGATCTGCTGCTTTAAGAGGGAAAATAATAGTGGGAATGGGAATATGGGATTGTGTTTGATCCAAGACTCACTCCCTGTCTGTCAGTGACAGTAAGCGTGAGGGAATGTTGATAACAAAAGTAATGATTTAAGAATTGGTCATGTTGATATGTTGTTTTGTCACAAGTGTGAGGCCCTACATACGTATCCAAGTTAATTTAAATGCCATTCTATAATAAAACATAACAGCACAACGAGGACTATCACATGTACTTAGATCTGCATACATAACGTACCCGTCTATTACAAATAAACAAATTAATAATATATTGAGCTGTTGAACATTTACTGAGGAATAAGAAGAAGAAAAATAGTGTATATATCGAGATATCAACAATGGATATATCAACTAACTGTGCACATAATTTATTGAAGCACCATCGGAAATATTACTTATTGGCTCTACCAACTGATAGAATAACAGATCTCCTATCATAATCGATTTTTAACATGTATGTTTCTATATCCGAAATTTCAGAATTCTTCAAAACTATAAGAGAAACACATCTTAATGCATAACAACAACAATAATAAAACCCAAAGCCACCGATGAATGATGTTTGGATAGAACAAAATCAATGAAAATATGTACTTTTACAATAAGTGGAAGAAAATTTATTAAAAATACAACATTACAACTATTTAAAAGTATGTTAACAGATGCATAGTATCATACAGATAATGTCATGTCATAGTAGATCTTTGTGTTCTTATCAAAACATTAAAAAAAAAAAAAAAAGATCTTTGTGCTTGAGGTAGGGGGCCCAGATGATAAAATTTGAAGAGGAATCAATGATACTGTTGTGTTGGGTGCATGAGAGGAAAAGTAAATTCATTAAAATACATTTTTTTTTCTTTTCTTCTGCTGGAGGAAGAATAAAAATACAACAGGGAGCCCACAAAAGGAACAAAATCAATGAGCTCTTATGGTTAATGGCAAAGTGGCATGAGAGGTGATGATGCTCTCAGCTCACTACTTTCTTTTTAGTTCTCTTTTCTTATAACACAATGCCAGCTAGCTGGTTTAAGCCGTTCGTTCATTCATTCCCTTTGAATCTGATTCACTGGCTCTTTATTACTCACGTTAACAAGTCATAACTTCTTTGTAATACATATATTTTATGTCGTCTTAGAAATTTTCTAACTTTTGAAGTTCAACTTTCTAGCTGGTTATGGTGAGACTCTAAAATCTGAACACGAGGACTATGTAGAGCCTCTATTTATATATTGTTCTGTTACACTATCATAAATATATCTATGATAAAAAAAAAAAATTGAAAAAAAGTATAATTTAACTCAGATCCAAAATCCTAAACCTTAATAAAGTTTAGAAATAAATCAATGATATGATATTATTGTACTATTAAACCATATAATTTAATAACTTTCACAATTATTACATTATTAAACCATACACTGTAATAGCTATTAGAACATTTCTAATTCAACTCAACACTAAATCTAAATCTATGTAACAGAAGTTGTTTAGTAGAGAGATTTACTAACTTTTAGTCACAAATAAATTATATAATTAGACATAAAGTCCATCATCGAGGCTTAAAATATTTCTTTCCCATTATTGTAATTCTTATCATTTTTTTTTTTTTTTGGTTAACATGAACGTCTATATAGCAAGATTTTATTGAAGGAGCATATAAATGACATGCAATACAAAGACTTTCCCTCCTTTATATAGAGCTCAAACAATTGTTCACATGCTCGTCAAGTCGGAGAAAAAATGGTGGAGAGGGTGAGGCTACTTGTCGAACACGTTTCAGTCGTCCATTTAGATTTTAGATAAATTTTACTTGTATAGATAGTTAGACTTAGAGCACCACAAAAAAACTCTTCAAATAAGATTTTATTACTTATTTGAAGAGGCACGTCAACATTTAAGGCTCCAAAAGACATTTTAATTAAAATTTTTCAAATAAAAAATAGTTCTCTCTCTTCAAATTTGAAGAGTTGCTTTCTCCCTCTTCAATTTATATTTTATTACGTTTTACTAGAGAAAGAGATAAATGCTTTAATTACTATTGACTTTTTAAAAAAAAATTATTTGATTAAAATAATATTAACTTATTTTTATTTGAAGAGACTTTTGAAAAATAATATATTTTTTTTACTCTTCTATTTGCCATATAGATAATTAAATAGATATTTGAAAAGTAAAATTTATAAAAGTTTTTGGAGATGCTTTTAAAACAATAAATATTACCCTAATCTAGCAACCCTAGCCATTTTATTGAGACAGAATGTGTGCAGGACTCGAAAGAATTAATACTATTTCCTGTAAAAAAAAAAATCTCCCTTCAGACTTGTGAACATATGGGTCAATTATCCAACATATGGTACCCATACTTTTGAAGAAAATATATTGAAGCAGCATTGACAATAATAATTACACGCATCACCTAGGGATATGCCCAAGATAACTTTGAAACGGTCGATGTCTAGTCTAGATGATATCAAAAACCTTAATTAATTAAGTCACTAATGCAAAGATTAATGCCTACTAATCATAGGGTTATTGATAAATTATCTTTAGATTCAGGTGTGCTGTTGGCTTGTCGCCCATCGAGTCTCGTTGCACATCACCGCCATACAGCTTTGAAAGGCCTTTATCCAACTGAAAGTGGTGGCACGACCAAATTAACCGCATAGAAATATCAAATATATACTCTCTCTCAATAACTACTACTTTTTTTTTTATTTAATTTTTTGAATTTACGGATCTTCTTCAACTCAACTCCTACTTCCCTAGACTTTAATTGTGGATTGCATTTTGACCGATGAGAAAAAGTTGCTTAAAATTGTTATTATTATGTTTATAATTAGTGTTCGGTAAGGTGGCCCTTTCAAGAATTTGTGGTGTATGGGTCCAAAAGGGGAGTAGTAGCTAGCTTTGTGTAGCATTAAGGAAATTTCCTTCACTTGGTGTAGCTTTTCAACACTATTTATACAATTTCTCTATTAATTTATATGTAACATAATTAAAAACAAAAGTAGCATGCACTTATCGAAAAGTATATGTGACTAATTGCGTTGAGGATTTTGGATTTATTAATATGAGTCTTTGGGATCTTTATTCTAAATGTACACAATTTGGTTAACCTTTTACATATTTTGTTGCTTCGCGAGAAATTTCTAATATGTCGCGGCCTGGTTGCTAAATCCTCAAATTCCCTCTTCATGACTGGTGAGAGGACCTACATGCTCTTATTTTCGGCTCTTAGTTATGTTGTTAAATGCTTAATTCTCTATCTTTTCTTGAGAAAAAATTTAGTTTGACCCTCCAACCAATTAAAGCTATAGGTTTCATTATTATTAAAGTTAAAATAATTATTAAAATATTTTTTAGTTTGGGCAATCTTTACCATATCAGCCTGGTGATGAGTGAGACTATCAAATCTAAGTATTCTCTTATTGTTTTCTAAAGAGACTGGCATGAAATGGGCATATCAGGTTGTCTTTATGATCAAATAAGATGATAAAATAATTAAAAAAACTTGAGATTAATTCTCATATTAGAGAAGAGAGCCTGGTAATTGATAAAATCTCTTAAATGCAGATAGAGATTTAGGATTCGAACTTTACTTAGATGGGGAGAGAATTTGATTACCATTATACTAAATTAAGAAAATAAAGTTAAGTCTCTTCTCATAGACATGCTCATAAATAGTTTTAGCTTCGAAGGTAATGTTTTTTTTTTTTTTCTTTTTTCTTGTATAAATGGGATGGGATGAATATTACCTTTTCTATATGGATATGATGAGTGCAATGAGATTGAATGTGAAAATACAAGTAAAGAGTTTCCAAAAAAATCATTAGCCAGGGCATACATTTTACAACTATGTATACGGATCAGATATAAACAACATGAAAAGTAGTGTATGGATAATAAATATATCCAATCAAAATGTTTTGACCGATGATAATTAATCTCCTTACTAAGTAACTGTTAATCCACACACTTCACGAAATGATTTTTATGTCTTAAAAGCATTTACTTTTCACTACTTCAAATGATTTACTGACTTGAGAATAAAAACTTAAAAGAAAATACTTTCATGTTTTGAAGCGGCGTGATTATTTCAATTGATGAAGGTGGTCACAACTTGTGATTGAGAATTGAAATGGGTCACCCTAGCTATTACTTAGACTGAATTTTTGTCAATTTTGTTTGTCAAAGTAAATGAGTATGGTATTGATCAAAACGGTAATATAATAAAATGAAAGAACAATAATAGATATTCCAACATCTAAGTCTTAGTTTGGGTATCAATTAATATGATATTTATTTATTTGATGGTAAGTCAAGCGATCAGATCTTTCATCCAATCGGTGAGTGACATGTTGTATTGAAATTTAAATTAGAACTCAAATATGGGGATCTTTAATATTATTAAAAATAAAAATACGGTACGAAAACATAAAGATACTTTCCAATTAATAATTCAAAGTTAGATTGGGATTTTATTTTCATGATTTATGGAGGAATGAATGGCAATAGGGGTGGGACTTTTGATGCTATAAAGAGCAAGAGAATTGTCGTCCATGGCATGCCAAAGGGGACCGACCCCAAATCTCTCTCATTTTGATTTTTATGACAGAATCCAAAATCAATCACTGTTTGACATTTGTGCTCTTTTTCTCCCCCTCCCCCTCTCTCTCTCTCACTCTCTCTGTGTCAAAAGTCTTAAAGAAGTGCGTGAATCTTTGGTCTTTTCAAATGATGAATGAAAGATGATTCACTTGGCGTGCTGCAAGTCTTTGTTTGCCTTTGAACATAATTGGGTGCTTACAATAAGTTCTATCATAGATTCCTGTTTGTTACTACAATGTGGATCATTATTTAACCTTGACCGAATAAAATTCTCATATATTTATTTGATCCTTTTTTTCAATAAAAGTAAATGTATCGCCCAACATATTATTTAATTATTGAATGAATGCCGTGATATTTCAAATGCATAAAAAAATAAAAAATAAAAATTCCCTTGAGGTTGAAGATGTAATCACATATATATTGAGTTTTGAAAATCCCAATATTTAGGGGTTACTATGTGTGAAATAATAATTTTTTTTAAAGAAGGCCTAACCTTCATACAAGTCTCCTACAAATTATGCAAATGCTAATGTCTTGCAAGTTATCTACAAGACATTAGCATATTAAGAGGATGTGTGAATTATAAGTACAAACACAGCGTTGTAGGGTTTAGTATTCATTATTAAACTTGATTTTTTTTTTTCTTTATCTAATTTTCTTTTGGAGGATTAATCAAATCCTTATTTAAGTCTTCCTCAACAGAAAAGGATTTTGCCACATCATAGAGGTCAGGGTGCTGTGAAACCCTTATGAGTCATGATGGCATCTAACATGCTCTGTCCCACTTATCAAAAGCAAAGTGGAAAAAGAATCATTAATTTACTTTAATTAGTATTATAATAGGGTCTCTATGCTTTTCTCATCTTTTTTGTAAATCAAATTTACAGGCCAAGGGTTGATTGGTAATTGGAATAGTTTAAATGTTCATGCGAGATAGGAAATTACTCTTAATTAACTTATTCTTTTGCTGAATTTTAGGAGGGGTAAAAGCTAAGGTTAAAGAGCAAAAAATTCTAAAGAGATAAATAGTTGAATATTGTAAGGGCACTTTTGGGATTGCATTTGAAATGCTAAAAAATTATTTTCAAAAATCAACAATTATTTTAGTGTTTGGTAAATTTTTTTATAAGTTCCTTCTGGGAAAAACCATTTTATCCTACAACAAATTTTGAAAAATAGGGAAGAAGTAGGCTTTCGAAATTTGATTTTAAGAATAACTTTTATACTTAATACAATTCCACATATATCTTCACATATATTATTAAAATTCCAAATTATCCTTATTAATTATGAAATAAAATCATTAACTTTAACGAGATTGTTATTATTTCTAACTAGATTGAGATAACAAAAAAAAAAAATTAATAATATAAAATATTCATTTTAATTATCAATTATTATATATACACAATAAAAAGTATTTTATATAGATTTTTATTAATGCTTAAATAATTTTTATTCAACATTATGTGTAATTCACAGATTTACATTATTACAACAACTTAACACTAAAATTTACTAAATACATACCACTGCTTTTAAAACTCACAGTATTTTTAAAAATAAATTTTACCAAACATCTAATTGATTCCTTTCATAATTAATTATTTATACAACATAATTCACTGTAGTTATTTTAAAAGCTACTGGCTCTAAGAGAAGATGATAAACTAGGATGTGATAAGCTATTTGTGACTAATACTCCGAAATTGTCGAAAATATGATGAACAACTTCCAACTCAAAATATGAGGCCTTAAATGACGGTTTATGCCTAAATACGCAACATTTATGTGTCAATAACAAAGAGTTGTATAAATCAGATTCAAAGTAACATATTATAAGTCAAAATTTAAATTGGTAAAAATCTAGACCATATACAAATAGTACGCTCCAAAACTCTAAAGATGAACATAAATGATATCATAAATTTTCTCGTCACTTAAATTTAATACTATTTGCAATTCTGGCCCGGCGAGCCCTCGGCAAAAAACTAAAAGATATATATATATATATATATATATATATATGTATGTATGTATGTATGTTTCTAGCCCCGGCCGATTTTTGTTGCTATCACTTCACTTGGGAAAGGCAACATAAATAAAACAAATATGAAATGGACAAGCAGGTTTCTTAGTCTACTGCATGTTATACAATACGTGCAGTTTCAGGTTAATGCAAGCACGATGGGGAATGATAGCTATTAATTTAAGCATTTACATACAAACAAAAAGCCCCAAAAACTTGCTAGACAAAATCAAGTAGAATAAATGGATGATGACTTGCCCATGCACAAAATGAAGTCACCATTGAAGGCTGGTTCTGAGCTTCAAATCAAAGTTGCCAATCGATCGGGTTCATTCCCATTTGCTCCAAAATCTGGTTTGTTCGTGAAAAATGCCTGTTAACAACAAGCAATTAATTAAGCATTATCAAACGTCATTGAGTTTCTGCTGTTGACACATAATTGCGATCATCAGTAAGTATTCAGGAAAGTATCTTAAATTGACACTAGTTATTGACTACAATAAATATCTACTAAAACTTGCATCAAATAATATCCAATGTAACAATATAAAAGTTTAATCCCAAGTTTTAACCAATGGAAACAGTAACTAAACTCCTCAATTTCAATAAATTAATCACTAACATTGTTCTCCAATATCTAGAGTTAGTAGAAAAATAGTACCAATTTTAAGCAAAAAAGTTTTTCTTGTAAAAAAACAGTTATCGTTGCAATGTAAGTTGTGTGTTGTTATCAAGTACTACTAAGAAAATTTACTTCTACAATTAGTTTGCAATAAGATTGGATTGATGATCAGTTCTTTCAGCAACTAAAAGCAGATTCCCCTAATTTTTAAGTAGATTGGTAAACAGAGTTTATAACTTTGGGACACATGATTCTTCCAAAATGATATCTACCCAAGTACTTTATACTCAACAAATCCTCTCCAACCCCAAACGTAATTAAACCACTCCCACGTGCCCAAAACTCTTCAGCTCTCTTTCAATTGCTTCGAGTTTTAATTTGAAACAATCCCTAAAACAAATACATTTGCAAATGTCTTCGGTGCCACATCAACAAAATTTAATCAAACAAAGTTATCTAATGCCATTGTGTCACTATCCAAGAGCATAAGCATATACAGGTTGAAAAGATTGGCATATTTGTGCCAGTGTATCTTTATGTGCATAAAAATTGTAGAGCAGTTACAATATTCCTCATGAAATAAAACTAACCTGCAGCCAAAGAAGCCTCTATTTGCAGACAAACCAGAAGGATGTGCTGCTTTAAGAATGTGATGCTTTGTCACATTGATCAACCTGTTCAGGATACCCCCTTTAAGCTCAACAACCAAATCATTTAATTTTTCAGAAGCAAAAGCTTAAATTGTTTCTCAACTTGATCAAGGATAATCAAATTAATCAATAGTTATTGAATAATCATGGATAAAATTTATTCATCTCTCCCAAGGTTTAGCCTAATAAACTTAGAACTCTCTATTGTGGCACTAGTCAGAGACCCCCTGCAAGAAAGGCTTGTAATAAATAAACTTTATGAAACACCAAGAGAGGTTCTAACAAATTTTAGAGAAGCTCAGTGGTAATCTTCAAGATCACAGGGGAGATTTCTTAAAATTTTCAGAACCAAAGAGTCATATTTATTTAAACATCAGGAACCAGCAATATGATTTTTACATTAAATAGTTGAATAAACCCTAAGTTATTCCTGAATTGCGTACAGAGACAAGAAACAGAATGACGCAAATGATTTTGTGGTTATACACAGTTCCTTTCCACCAAAGTATTTCATAATGTGTTAAGCCTAAAGATGGAAATACCTGGATTTTTCTTGAGCTGAGTTTCCCCAAAGGAGAAAAACAACTCCTTCCTTCTTATCTGAAATTGCTTTGATAACGGCATCAGTAAATTGTTCCCATCCTTTCTTTGCGTGAGAATTAGCTTGATGCCTCCTAACTGAACAAACAAATAAAAGGAAGTTATGTAAGTTCTAGAACCAATAGTAAAATAAAAAGGTAAAAAAGGATGAATAGAGTAATTTGTTTCCTTACTTTTATTAAACAAAGTTTTGCGTTTTATTTTACAATACAGATGAACCCAAAAAGGCAGAAATAAAGAATAAAACCTTTCATGTACAAAAATAACTGAAAGGACTCTCCCATATGTGAATAAAAAAGATGGATATGTCCAAAAAAATGCAACAGAAACCCATGAAAATGCATAGATCAGAATTCTGTCAGACAAAAGACAGAGAGGATAAACAACCACTAAGAGCAAAGAGAGAACAAGAAAGAACTGACAACCAAACCACATCAAGAGGAACAAAAATTAAGAGAGAACAAAACCAATTAGAATGGATGAAAAAGTGAATATGTTCTCTAAACTAATTAGAAATTGAATCTACAAAGAAGTGAAAAGGCACTCTATCAAAATAAATCAATGTTCTTTGCAGTGCAATCCTCAAAAGACCCTACTATTTGTTTTTGCAAATAACTCAAAAACCGGCCACTACAATGATTGTCATGAAACAGAAGCTTTAATGGCTCAACGAAAGTGGCAAAATCTTCTACGAGCATAGATGTACCCGACAAGGATTTCACCCATGCTAGCATGGCTAAGAATATGGTTTTATAAATACTCTTAAAGAAACAAAAAGAAAAGTAAATTGTAGAACTTTGTCAAACCCTTAATTATTTTTTTTTTTAATTGGAAATGTTAATTCTCCCAAACAAAAAAAAAAGTCCCGAAAGTTAATACTAGCAGGGGAGGATCATATATGAAGGAAAAAAATTATTTCATTCTTTCCAGAAGTCGCTACTGGTTGCTTTATGTTTAAATTAATATTATGTTGAGCAGCACTTCAACAGTATGAAGACCATTCTAGAATTAAAACCTCTATTGTTTTTTTGGTATTGAAACTAATGGAAAAATGATTAACGAGTAAAAGCTTTTGGGATCCAATTGTATGTATAATAATTGTTTTGGTCAGCCCCAAAACATTATGAAAACTTGGAAGGGATGGGCATCAGGAGATGATCTTTTTGGGTGGAGTTTAATGGAAGGACTTACTCAAACCTACAAAAATAACATTAGAGGCGGCAACACTCCAATGCTTAAGCTAGTGGAAGGTGTAAAGAAGGCTGGATTTCTAAAAACCATCAACACCAAGGTTGAAGATAAGTTTTTTTGTGTAGGGTTTTACCTCACCTTATATATAGGAAGTGCCCCTAAGGACAACCTTGTGTCTTTTTGGACACTTGACAGGCCATATGTGGCTATCGCCTAATCTTATTGTCATTTGAATTTATTACTCTTGTTTGAGTTAGACACATGACAAGTTTAGAGGTCAGCATCCCTTTTTGGCCATGTGACTGTCTTGCAGGAGGGTGTCTTTCTCTTGTTAACTCTTTTTTAATAGACCAAAGGGATAAGAAAGCGCATAAATTTGTTGGTGTTGTCACTGGCGTGCAAATCCTTGACCTAGGGAGCTCCAGCTCCGCATCAAGGTCACGTCCAACCTCTTTTTAGTAGAATAGTCCTTTGATTTTGAGATTTTGAGTTTCAACCCTCAGCTTCGAAATAGGAGAATGATGGAATGAGTTATAGATAGAAAGAGAGTGGGACTGGTCAAAAGGGAACTTTCCTAGTTCGAAGGTGTGCGTGCGATTATCTAGTCATCTGAGCTCTCGTAAAACGTACACATGTATCAATCACCCACTCCCCCGATATGATTTACCCATGTTTGGGATGTGTATCCTTCATGGTTTTTTAACAGTTAGGATGATATTTGGCGAGTTCATGGGATGGTCCCATCCCAGGCGAATTGTCATAAATCTAGTGGAGGCTCTATCTTAATCATGGTGGTCCTTTTGAGGACATGTGACAATTTTAGAGTAATATGAGAGATATTTTCTAATTTTCCTAGGTTATAGGGTAGCTGATGAACTTTGTAGAAGTGGATGGAAAAAATAAAAGAAAAGAATAAATTGGAAGAAAGAAGGTAGTAGAGATTGATTTGAGAGTGGAGAAGAGGATTTGTAAGAACATAGTTGGTAAAAGTGAAAGAAGAAAATAAATTTTAAAAGAAAGAAGAATAGGAGATGTTGGGAAAACAAAAAATTTAAATCACGTCAACCATGATGCCACCCACTTGGAAACTATCAACAAGGCCCCTTCAATGTTGGTTTTACACCATTTTCGCTACAAAAATAATTATTTTAATTATAATTATTGTTATTAATTTTGAAGCTCCCCGTTCAAAGAATGTCACCAGGGGATAGCCCCAAGAGGGAATGCCCTAAAGAGAAGATCTATCAAACTCAACAAAGATGATCCCGGAAGGAAGATCAATACACGTCACTTCTGCAAGAGGTAAATTTAATCTCCATCACATTTTTTTGCTAAAGAAGACTAGGGGATTTTGTTGGAGGGAAAATTTTGAAGGACAACATTTGTCCATGAGGTTCCTGAAAATGTAATTTTTGCAAAATTAAAACAACTGACGGAAACTCTAGAAATCTCGGATCGACTTTATTTAAAAAAAAAAATCAAGAGGAAAGACTGAAATTTAATTACCTCATTTGTAATTTCAAAAACAACTTCGTGAAGTAGGAAGAAAATAACAAAAGCAAAATGTTACGAATACTGTTCAGAAAATAGACCACTACACGGACAACTTCTAGTTTCTACGAGATTTGGGATCCTTAAAGCACCCCAATTGTGATGCTTTTAATCAATCCACACTTAGAAATCTTATAGAAATTCATAAGATTTGAAATCACCAATTTTGTTTTAAAATGAGAGAGATAATGAAAATAGAACATGAATGCTAGTTGATGATCATTGATTCCACCAAGTAAAGCCATCACTATCTTTTCAATAATAATACCAAACATTCATGAGCTACACCCACCCACTAAGTCATTCTTTATTAGATGTGATCTTATCACTCCAATAATTTATTTAATTAAATTAATTTTGAATAAATAAATAGTCTAATTACTTAATTTTGTCTTTAACAAATTAAGCCTATTTTGATAAAATCAAATGACTAATTGTGGGTTTATTTTGTGACATGATTTTATGTTTTTTCCTAATCTATATTAGGTCCAATAAACACACAAAATTGGTCTAGAAGTCCATAATCATTTATGAATAGAAACATGTCTAATATGATCATTTTACATGCTTAATCTTAACCTAATGTTTGATTAGGGATTTATGAAATTTATTTCATTCCTTAAACCATTTATGGATCATTAAAATTTCTATCTTAAATCATATTTAAAATGCATATTCATTCTTTAATGAATTATAACACAAATAACAATTTTCCTAAAATTAAGAAATTTAACTTCTCATTTTTTAGTAACTCATTTTTCATTTTTATTAGGTGTGTGACCTTTTAAGTTCTTTATTATAAGGTAATAGAACTATTTTAATAATAACTCTTTATTCATTACAAAATAAGCTCATAATTAGCCATTTGATTTGATCAAAATATTTTTAATTTGTTAAAGATAATTTAATAATTTAACTATTTATTTATTTAAAATTAATTTGATTAAATAAATTATTGGAGTGATAAGATCACATCCAATAAAGAATGGCTTAGTGGATGGGTCTAGCTCATAATAATGTTTGTTGCCATTATTGAGAAGATAGTGATGACTTGGTGGAATGAATGATCATGAACTAGCTTTAATGTTTATTCATTATCTTTCTCATTTTAAAACAAAAACTTTTGGTAATTGCAAATCTTATGAATTCTTATAAGATTTCTAAGTGTGGACTGATTAGGGGTATCACAATTGAGATACTTTAAGGATTTCAAATCACACAAAAATATAAGATGTTTGTGCAATGGTCTATTTCTTGAATAGTGTTCGTAACTTTCTATTTTTGGTCTATTTCTCCTACCTCACGAAGTTGTTTCTGAAACTACCAGTAATTAAACTTTAGTCTTTCCTCTTGATTCTTGTTTTTGAATGAAACCGATCTCAAATTTCTGGAATTTTTGCCATTCGTTTCAATTTTACTGTGCAAAAATTGTGTTTTTAGGTAGGGCAAGCAATAAGGACATGACGCATATTAAACTACAATGGACCTGAAAAGGAAATTCAAAGCTAAGGGTAGAGTAGTAACATCTCCAAAAGTGAACACTACCCACCCAATAACCTAAGAAATGAAAAAGTCTCTCATAATGCTCCAAAATTGCCAAGCCTATTGAGTCTATCCCAACAACTCTCCAAATATCATCCAAACGATCCTAAAACCATAAAAGGGGATCACAGAAGAAAATAAATAGTAACAACACCAACAAATTCATGTGCTCTCTTATCCCATTGGCCTATTCAAAAAGAGCTAATAATGGAAATACACCCATTGTCCTACAAGGACAGTCACATGGCCAAAACGACTCTCCTCTAAGCATGTCATGTGTTTAACTCAAACTAGAGTGGTAAATTCACACTAAAGATTATGTGATTGTCCCTGCTCGAGAACGGGAACAACCACATATGACTTGCAAGTGTCGACAAAGACACAAGAACGTCCTCAGGGGCACTCCTTAAATATAAAGTAAGGTAAAACCTTAAAGGTAAGATCTCTCTAAACACAAAAAATGTATCTTCAACCTTGGTTTGATAGTTTTTAGAAACCTAGTATTCTTCACACTCTCCACTAACTGCAGCAACAGAGTGCCGTTGCCAGTCATCACCTCTAATGCTACTTTTCCTCTTGCAGGTTTGAGTGCGTCCTTCCCCTTAAACTCCACCCATAAACCAGAAAGATCATCTCGTGATGGCCATTTTTTGCAACTTGTCATAATGCTTTAGGACTAACCAAAATCGAACCAAAACAATAAGTTAATAATAGACGTTACCTGTAAGCACAGTGTTGAGCAGCAAAACACCCTACAAGATAGATTAGTCAAGCAACATTCAGTCGAGAAACAAAAAACACCATAGAACAGTATTTTATTATAATAACAAAAAAAAAATAGTTTCTTTCAACAACTCACTAAATACAAAAGAAAAGAAAGAAGTGAAAGCCCATTCCATATACATTAGTTTATATTCAGCTAAGAATTTAACTATATGAAAAACCAATTTCACAAGTAAGCTGAATCGTACAAGAATCGTTACATTCAGAAACAAAATAAATTTGAAAGGTAAAACCATCCTTTTTCTTTTTCCCGCACTGTACACTTCCACACTTCATGGACAACCAAAAAGAAACCAAGATCTGTCTCCCTTTGACCAAAGATGACTGCTATTCTGAAATGATATCTATCAACAGCTCATTTAATCAAGAAGAAAAATTTTCGATATCTCCTTACATAAACTAGACACTAGATTTATGTAAGTACGAGTTGATTCAACTACTAATCAAGTTGAACTTCAATTCCTCCAATCATCCATCCTTCAATAAAAATGGGTAATCTAAATTGTACATCTATGACAAGTTGACAACATTTATGCCAATTTGACAGTATTTTAATACAAAATTAGCCGACAATCCGAGTTCTACACAAAAATGCAAATACCATATTGCATATGATCTAAACAAGATTCACATTTCACCCATCATGTATAGCCACACAGCGCAATCTGAAAATTAATTTAAGGAAAGTAGATAAAAGGGTTGAGAGGAATGAGTAGATAACAATTCAAAAGTTTATATGAGTATCAATTTACCTGAACAGCCCACTTCTCTAGGTTTCCATGAGATGGAAGTCGACAGCCAACATCTTGATGAATTTCCTTGAATATATTTGCCAAACTTGAAGGGATCTTCACTCCTTCTGGCACAGAAAATGAAAGACCCATTGCTTGACCAGGTCCATGATAAGGGTCCTACAAAAAGAATGTACCCAAAGATGATAGTGTGCATGCCATTGGCCCAAAAACAAGCTTATCGGAAGGATCAGACCCCTACTATGCAAGTATGCAAGCCAACAAAAGGCTAAGATAAAATAGAAAATGTAAAGCAACTTGCTGATGTTACTAGCCGGGCACATTCAGTTTCTCAAAACATGAACAATGATGGAATCCAAGTTAAATAACAACATTCAAGCAGTTCCATTCATTTGATTTTCTCAAGTTACCATTGATTCCAAAATTAGTTTTCTTTACTAAACCATTGTTCTTTCAACATTCATCTACAAGAAAGCATCAAGAATCTGTCTACCCTTATCAAAATGTTCCTGGTGTTTTGAGATTGTTTTCTCTGAACCTCCTTCAGCCTTAAAGACAACATTCTTTGGCAATCTAGACTAGAAAGACTTATAGGCCTTTAATCTCCACAATGACTCATAGTCATTTGAAATAAAAAATATATATATTAACAATAATCCTGCTACAGAACTCCTCAAAACCATCATTTATTAGGAATATTTCAATGTTTAATAAGTATGCTCATCGGTTGATACATCAGTATTACTTACCCAAAAAGAATGGATGCAGCTAATTCAGCTAAGAAGTTCAACAATAGAATTTTCTTTACCTTTGTAAATGGTGAGTATCCACTAAAATTCTCACAGGTGTAATTCCCCTTAGTTAAACTCCAAAAGGTTTTCCACCCAATTGCCTTGCTCGAATTCCATCCTATATAAAAATTTCTCATTCTACAAACTCAATTCAATCCATTATCCACATTATTTATAAATATCATATTAGTTACTGCTCCAAGCACTGTTCACCATCTTATTCACGTCTATAGCCCCTCTCTCATCTCATTTACTTTAATTTCCCAACCCTAACTATCAAATTCAAGGGTACTCCAATCTGAAAGTAACTCTGCCCATCATTCATTTTCTTGCTATGTATAAAAGAGACAAAATCTTATGATGGTAAAGCAAGCAAATGAGTTCGACCAAAAGATTCATATAAAGATTAGTTGTTTCAACATCTATACGGAAACCAAGTCACCCAAGAAGGGAGGAAGGAAAAACAATCAAATTACAAATACTTGATATAGAATCATGCTTCTTTTTCAGAAGCAAATAACAAGAACGAAAAGGAAAGGTAATTTGCACGTACCTGTCCAATTATGACAGCCTTGACTCTGTCAAAAGGGGTAGTGTTAAGAGCATTAAATATCAAGTGCTGCGGCGGAAAAATGTCGACACCACTATCCTTTATCTCTTTTTCAACAAATTCACACAATCTTTTAGCATAAGGCTTTTGCAGTTCTCCATGAAGCACCTCCAACCACGTCTCCTCCGCCAACAGCTCCTCCAATTTCACATATCCCGAACCTTCTTCTACAAAACAAAAAAAAAAAAAAAATCAACAAATCACATTCTCCATTTCTCTCAACCCCAGAAATGAAAATGAGGAAGCCAATGTTGAAGGCACCAGTTCGAGCCCCACGCGGGCTTTTTCCCAATTCCATAAATGTAGAATGTGGATTTATTTCTCTCGGTTAGTGGGAGCAGATTTCTGAACTATACTCGGTAGACCTCTGGGGCGGGTTGCACTACAATACGTATGTATCTATATTCCCATTAAATCTCAGATTGCAATATAATATATTCTGGATTGGAACACTTCAAGCAAAACCAAAATGAGAGGGGGGAAAAAGGAAGCAAAACTAACCCTTAGCTTTGGACACTTTTTGGGAGCAGGCTTTGAGATTTCGTTTGGATTTCGCGACATATCTGTTGAATTCGATGCGGGATTGTTGCTCGGCGGTGAGGGAGGTGGTGATGGCGGAGCTACTCCCCGATGATTTGGAGCTCAAAGGAAGTTTTCGGGAAACGACTTGAAGCAAGGGTTTAGAATTAGGGGTATTATCAGAGGCGCAGCAGTGGGGACTGGAGAGTTTGAAGCGCTTGGCAGCGGGTTGAAAGAGATCCATTATCGTTTTTGAAGAACCCATTTTCCAAATTTGGCTGCAATTCTCTGCTCTCGCTCTCTCCACTCTCACAGAAATAAAAAATGGGGGGTCTCCGGGTTTTGATTGTTTTCTTTTGGTGTCAACTTCGAGGTTTCTTTTCGCGCGCTTTACGTTTTGGACTGGACTTGGGACATAGAGCACGAATCAGGCCTGCTTCTCTTGGGCCAGACTCTCCATCTACAATTGAGAGTGAGATCTGACAAAGACTCAAAAGTACTTTCCCTTTTTTTAAAAATAAATGGAGAGAAGTTTCTATGGTTTAATTAAAGTACATATAGGTTTTTTTTTTAAAAAAAAAAATTCATATAAAAATAATTTAAAACTGAAAAAAAGACAAAAATAAACTGATGCGAAAAATCCTATTTAAAAGGGTAAATTTTTCCTTACACCAAATAAAATCGACATATTTCATAATAGAAAGTTGATCAGTTATATTTTCATTGGACTTACATATAAAAAGTTCATACAATTTCATATTTGCCAATCAAAGTATTACTGGTTAACAAAAAGCAAAAAAAGATTATCAACCTCATCAAATAGTCCTATTGGTCTTTATGCGAAGAATTCTGAAGAGTTGACACCAGAATACATAATAGATTAGAAACCAAGGAAAGGATTCAGTGCATGCTTTTTTAGCATCATAGATTTTTGTACAGATGAAGCTTCAGCTCGAAATTCAGCTAAATTTGGTTAGAAAGCTACTCCCTGCAGGCCAGGAGATGAAGGGCAGTTGGAATTATTATTATCTGGTGCTCATCAACATCAGGCGATATAAACATTTTGAGGTTCCAAAAATGGGGACATTCTTGCAGCACCAAGTATGTGATGACGACTGTGTACGAGGGAAGAACAGCCCCCTACCAGCATCTCAGACATTTACAGTAGAAGAATTTTCATACTTACAGACCAGTTATATCAACCTCAAGAATTTCTATCAGCACCTTGGTTCCTGCTTCAGTTGGATCCCAGTTGGCGAGCTAAGCATCATCGACTGGAGAGAGGCACATGAGAGCAATAAAGGTAAACAAGCGATTCCAAGCACTTATGATATGCCAAAACTTAAAACTTATATCAGTGCATTTATTGGGTCCTCAATTCATCGTTGTTTTAGGCATGCGACTACCGGCAGATAATTAAATATTCAGGTTTCCTAAATCAAACTAAATTCTAAAAGAACGACCAAAATGGGTTATGGAGTAACTATTTATACTCATATGCTCAGAGTAAAACGAAAAAAAAAAAATCCAATGAAATTTTGACAAAAAGGACATCCATAACACTGTAATTATATATAATAATTAACTCCAGAGTGCTAATTAGGTGGATTGAACCTCTCATCAGCCATATAGTATACACATAGAAGTAGATAACAAGAGGCTTACCTGACTTGCATTAGGCAGTATACTACTTGTAAGATCCTCATTGATGGATTCAGGCAAAGGTGGCATCTGACTCATTATGCCAGGCGTACATCTCATGCTGCAAATACCAGAAAACCAGTTTCAATGCAAAAAATGGGCAACACTGATTCAATCAAAAACAGCGAAAACCAACAGCATAAACAATAAACTGGACATTCTAAACATGTATTACTTACTCATTCAGAATGGCAGAAACATTGCTCCTCGTGCGACAAAAGAGTTCAATGTTATCCTGTAACTGTTCCTAAAATAATTAACAACTGTTGTTGCGGAAAATAAATAAATAAAAACAATAGAGAGAGAAACAGAAACTTAGTATTGCATGAATAAATACATGTGATTTATGCTGGGAAAGAGAAAGGAAAAAATGGAAAACGAAAACAAACCAAGGATTTATACAAAGGAGTGTAATTTGAATCCCACCAGGAAAATATTTAGATTATCAAAGCATCAAAATATCCTTTTTAAGATACTGGCTACAGTCAGCTACACAATGGGGGATAGCCTCCCAATCACATAAACTACCTTCCACTACCACAACCTAGCAGTTCTCATCATTAAAATTAGAACCACTTCATCAACTCTCGCTATGAAAGTGCCCTCATTCCCTGTTGAAGCAGTTAGATCTGCTTTCCTTGACCACATACAGTTTGCAAGAACTAGACCAGATTCAATATAAATGAAGATGATTCGTTTCAATAACCGATCAGTTGAAATAGCAGTATAGTGCAGTCAACATAATTTTAGCTCACAATTATGAATGAGCCAATGAGATAAAACTATCAATTATAATGCCCAACATTGTTTGGAACAAAGTATTAGCAGATTGTCTGCTGAAGAATCAAAATGAACAACAGAAAGAGGCATTCACCTTAAATGTAGAAAGGTTGGCCCTGATTTGACTAAAAGCTAGAGCATTCTGTTCCAAGAGATGCCTGGTTGTGCCACTTATTCCCAGGACTACAAAAATAAACAAGTGCATATAAAGATAAAAATGTAGGATGGTTCCTTAATCCAACTACAAAAGCTGAAAATAGATCATCTAACACACTTTGAATTAAAATAAGCGCCCCCTTCCCCCCCCCCCCAAAAAAAAAGGAAAATAAGGTACATTTTAAAGGAAAGAAAAAATATATTCTGAAAATGCTAGATTGCAAGAAAATAGATCTCTGATTAACCCACTGCAATACCATGGAATCATGTTATTTTACATCTACAATGCATTTTTAGGCAAGATATTGCAATTTAGATTAAATATAAACCAATTCCTCCAAAGCATCAAAAAACTTTGTTTCTATTCAAACCTATTCCAACGCCAAGATAGTTCTGAAAGGGTGGAAACTCCAAGGTTTCTGAGAATGATTCCATTTCATCTGAAACCCAGACCATTTACTACACGTGATGTTGAATAATTAATCATGAGTGAAACCTTAAGGATTTACAAGAATGATCTTCTAAAAAGTTAATCCCAACAAATCAAATTTTAAGGTTAAAATGAAGAAGAGAACATGAACTCAAAAATTGTATATATAGCATTGATAACTGCACGTATATTTGCTTTAAATGATCAAACTGAATCTTAATTAAGGACCAATGTTCAGTATGAAATGGTCTTCCGATCAACATAAGTAGAAGACAACATATCCTTAGAGATTAGTTAATTGCACTGAATATCAATACATTCAAATCCACGCAGCTGAAACTACTGTGGGACAAAAGGGAAACAAATTCTTGATGAAGATAGCTCTCTGAAGCCTTACACTTTATTCACCAAAAAACTCTTCTATATTATGACTCATGACCTTCATCAGTTTTATTTTGGTTCTCAACAAAAATAGTGCTAATTAGAAAAATAAATAAAATCAGCAGGAACGAAGTTGCAGAAAGGGAAACAAATGAAGTAATAAATTTATACATGTTATCTACACTACAAAAGCACCACTAGTTCCTAGTTTGATATATTTAGTCCTGATCACCAAAGTCTTTGGAAAATGAAAGACGAGAAATATACACATATCAATGTATTTATAGAATTAATAGAGAGCAACAACTGGGAGATAAACAAGTGTCTAAGTTCAGATTATATAAAGACTAACCTTCAAAAGAAATAGGTACATTCCGATACATGTGCTGCATCGTGACAGGATAGGCAGTATTATTCTGCTGCATAACCAATGGTATGTTTGTCTTTAAGTTCAGCTCCACCAGCTTATCCTGAAGAAGCATGATCTTTAGAACAGTGGATCTTCAACCAACATTAAATCCTAGAGACATTAATTGATAACATAAATCAAGACAAGAATCCACACAGGTGTTGCTAGATATCTTATCACTGTCCAAAGCTTAGAATATAAAGGGGCAATTCTGTTTCCCGTTAATAGCAATTGTTAAAATACAAATGTACAGGAGTAACACACTTTTAGTAGGAAAAAGAGGTACAAGTTTCATCTGAAAAATAAAATACAGCTACTGTCAAGTAGTTCATTGAGGGGTAAAGGGAATAAAATATTAGGCCAAGGGAGGGGTAGGAAGCTAATATGTGGAATTAGCGACCGGAGAAATGCAAATGTGCGATTCTGTGAAGATATTTCATCCTCAAGTACCAAATGAAGAAATGCGTAATGAGCAAGGTATATGTACTATACTATTAAAAATGGAGAAGTATTTGTAATAACAGACATAGTGATATTTGGATAAGATCTATCCTAGAAACCAATACCTTAACAAACATATAAAAATACTCGCATGGAACAGCAGAGCACAAAATACTGCAAACTAGGGAGAGGTTGCCAACATGGTGATCCCTGACATCTGATGCAATTTAGAGGCTACAGATGTCACAGTCATGAACTTGGAAAGGAGTGAAAACAGGGGAATGATTACTGAGTTCATGGAATCCCAAATATTATCATATCAGTGTGTTGAAGGGCCTCTAGCTATTGTCCCTCTGGAAGCGACCCTACCTGCGGCATTCATACAGGCTGGATAGTCAAGGTAAAAGTTGCTCATCAGAAGATTCAACTATCGAGCCAGAAGGTTCTTCATGCTCAAGCAACCTCCAATGTGAGAACTACGTAAGCTAAGTGCTTTTATACTGCTAGGCAGCTATTCTTTATGTGATTCAACATTAAGTAACTCCTCCAACAGGCTATAAGTAAGGATCCACTATACCAATTTGGCACAAAAAGTCACTAAAGCTACCATGTGAGAACTCTTGCTTTATGTGAGGTGAGATTCCAGATGCTTAGGTGTAAGCAGCATTCTGTTATTATCATCCTAGAGAAAAATTCACAGTAATCCTCTTCTCCACTTTCTTACTATGCCCAGTCATCTTCCTATTCACCATTATTCAGTTTCCACCTAACAGCTTGCTCCGTTTTGTCACTTTTGTTTATAACCTTCATTACAAATGTTAGCGGGGGAAAAGAGTTCATTGCATCATATAGTTCAGTAAATTTTCAATCCATAAGCAGCAGTTCTAACACTTACAAATTTTACTACTCGTTATCATTGACAAATTAAAAAATACAGCCAAAAGGGAAACTTTTACTTCCCTTTCAACTCCATTCTCTAATTGTTAACTAGAAGAAAAAATTTTATCTCAAGCTGCAGCTGCAAGTTTGAGATTCTGGAATAATAATCCTGCTATACATAAGAACTGAAGGTCAAGCCTTCTCGGGCAAAGGACTCATTGGAAATGCAAATTTAAATTTTGGGTCATGTGGTTGCTAATGTAATAGCAGAATCAGTTTCATAAAGAGGTCTTGTGTTTAGAACCCTCTCCTCACAGTTACAACATTACTAAGTTCTCTATATGCTTGTTTTTATAAAATGAGTTATGTTTGATCCACTTGCCTTCCACATAAGGGGGAATGATAGAGCCTAGAGGCTAAGCTTCCTAATAAACTAATAAGTTTAATAAAGAAACACAGAATTATGGTTTGTGATTTGCTTCTAATATAGGTTGCAGAAGCGAGAGTTGAGTATTTGTTGGGGAAAAATAATCTAGTTTGGGGCATATGAAAATAGGGTTAGTTTATGTGATCTTACTACAGCAGCTCTACAGTCAGCAGCCCTCCCAGCGGATGCTTAATATTAAGGGTCGAAGCAGCTGAGTTAATACATCCACCAATTAACTGACTTGCATGTGTTTTAATATTAGATTAAATTTTGTATAGAGAACCGCGACCCTAGAGTATGGAAAAAGTTTTAGGTGCTTTATTGATATTAACCTACTTAGATTCTTAGAGAGCCCATGAAGAAGCTGTAATGCATAGGAGCGGTTTCTGATATTCTAATGAGTAATTCCTAGGATATCTAATCTTCTCATTTCTTTCCACTTGCTATCATGAAATTTCTCACTCTCAAATTGTGTCAATTAACGGGTACTATAATTCTTTCCTTCAACTTGCTTTTTAACCCAGAAATACAAACATCATCAGTTGTCAAAACGGAAGAAAAAAAACAAAACAGAGTGTTTCTATGTCACATTCATTATGACTTCATACTAGCATAATTGTAGTTATTAATCGAGTCTTTTTCAGGATCTCGAACTAAAGCAACTTATGAATAACTTAATAACATCATGAAAATTAGACATATCAAATATCACACAAGTTCATAAACAACATACCTTCCTGTTGTTCACCTTCTTCCCCAAATAGTGCTCTTCGGCTTTCCTTCGTTTTCTCTGTGAAAGGTTCTTATTAGCTATTTTCACATTTAAAACACATCCAGCTTAAATTTTGATTGCCACAACAAGAGATCATCATTTGGTGATTTAACCATAGAAGAACATATCAGCAACCTGATATGACAATAGCATAAATTGACTGCTTTGTTTCGATTGGCTAAATAATATGCAAAACACAAAGAAGATAGTCTAGAACTTAAAAAAGTTAAGAAAGAGTAATGTGAGGGAATCTAAAAATTAAATTGATTCCAATTTAAAAATTTTGAACTTAAAATAAAATAAATTCAAGCCACTGTCCGAAGTCCAATTAAACTGATCGGGAGGATAGCTAAGCTAACTACATTCGATTGGCCATCATAGATGTTTTATACTTAAATCCTTATTTTGATTCCGTACATGAGGCAAACAACGAAAATACGCATCAGACAATTCAAAATTTTCCAAATTATAATCGAAACATAAACGACATTATTATTAACAGTAAAAAGGAGTTGAAGAAATATAGCTTACAGTCATCCACCTACACCTCATTGCAACATCACGTACGGTTTTGTCCTGCAAGGTGGACGCTATCCTTATGTACTTCATAATGTTTGGTTCATCAGCATAGCTATGGAGATGTGGGAAAAAAAAAACTACAGTAAATTACCTCCAAAATAAAATTACAAAAAAGAAGAAGAAAGAAATCCGTAAATAACATAAATTTGAATAAATAGCACCTACTTGAGAAGGCCTTGCTCCAATTTATACTGCTCCTGAACAGTCCACTCAACAGCCAGTCCGGCATCGTGTTTCAGCCCTGGAATCGAAACCGAAAGCGAAGTAGAAGAAGAATTCGCAGCAGCTTGGACGAATCCAGGAGCGGAAGCAAGAGAAGAATTGCCAATTAAGCTTGAATTTCCTGGAAACACCATATTCGTATTCAAATTCATGCCAGCCGTAGACGAAGCACAAGGATTCATCATCATCATCATCACCTCCGACGAGCTGTTTACGGCACCTGACTGAAACGATATTACGTTTCGCCGATTTAAACTATCTTCTTCGGCCATCAAGTTAGATTCAGATTCGCCTTTTTAAAATCAAAGAGAGTAAATTTTCAAGAAAATTAAAAAAAAAATTCACCTATTTTTCGACTCCATTCAAAATGAGACATAAAAAGGCACCACAGAGAAAAAGAAGATCTTTTTTTTTCTTTTTTCTTCTTCCTTTTATCTTGGCAACAACTTTCCGGCGGAGGGCCTAATTGGCTGTCTCTTCCGTTCGGTGCCTTCTTTTTTTTTTTTTTTTTTTGGTTTCTCTCACTAAAATAAACACTAAACTACTGCTTCCGCTTCCGCTTCCGCCAATCCTATTTTACTGCTTTTGTTGTGGGGTTTGGTTCTTGTTTTATTTGTAAAAGGACAGGAGATAGAGTGACAGTCTGATTGGTATCTCGAGAGACAGAGGGTGGGGGGTGTCAAGAGTTAAAAAGATTTTATACCAATAAGAGGAAAGAATTTCAGGTGAGATAAAATTGAAAAGACTGAGAGTGTTTTTTTTTTAAAATAGTATTTAATATAATAATGGACATTTATTTGGCAGATCTTGGAATTCAGCAGCAGTGCGAATCTCCATAAGCATTTGATGCCAATTATTGTGGACTCTCCCCACCTTTCCTTTTTCACGCACTTCTTTTTTTATTCATTTTTATCGTTTGTATTCCTAATTTGGGTAAATGATTGGAGTAATGTGAGGGTGGGAGTCTAACTGGTTATCAGTTGGATGATAAAATAGTGTAATTAGCTAATAAAATAGAATAATAAATAATTTTATATTAATATAATAAATTAGTAACACATAATATTAAGATTCAAGTTAGGGTTTAAATATTAAGATTTCTAGTATTATTTAAATGAAAATAATTAAATAATTTTTAAAGTAAAATGTAGAGAGCTATTCAGTTTGCAGGTGAGAGAATTTTTATTATGTGAATGCTCGTCTAGTTTTTATACTTGAATTTAAAAGTTCGGTTTTTTTTTATATTTTAAAATATAACTCAAGACATCCCTATTGTTAAATATATTGTGTTCCTAGCTTGACTTCTTTTTTTTTACATTAATACCATTGCAACAATATTCTCAAGGATCAAAATATGCTTTAATATTGTCTCGTTAAAAATTTAGGCGAGTAAATTTTAATGTGATAAATTTTGACTGCAAGAAAGAGTAAAGAACGATTGTACGTTTCATATCTAAAATCTATATTAATCCTAATAACAATAGTTTGTTGAGTTGGTACATATAATTGTTAAAAGGTAACATCTCAAATATTGATGTTAGTAACGTTTTATTGAATAGACATGAAAGATTGTCAATAGAATGTATATGTTTAATATCAGTCTCTTCGCTCTACTTAAACTGGAGATATATAAATTTTAACTAGATATGTTGTGTTTTGTAATCTTCAATGTAACCCCCTCTTGTTTAATGATATAGACACCATGATTAGGGATGGCAAAACCTCGGGCCGGGTCTGGGTATTGCAATGACCGGACCCTGCCCGGATGCAACTAGTCCGGGTCATGGTCCGGGCCGAGTTTTAATCCGGGTACCCGAATTTTATATTTGTTAATATTATATGTGTATATATTTTTTATTTTTTGGTAATTTTATAAGTTTTAAATTTATTTCAATAAAATTTGACATGAAAATATAAACTTTAAGTGTTTAAAACTTTATATATGTATAATAAATGAGTCAAATAAATATAAATATTTAAAATAATATATATTTTATAATATTTTTGAATAAAATTCGGGTTCCGGGTTTATCAAGTGATGCCCAGAACCGACCCGGCTTCATACCCGGGCCGGGTAATACCCGGTCCACAATGCCCGGGTACGATTCAGGTCCAGACGGGGCGGGTATTTTTGCCACCTCTAACCATGATCTTCATCTTATGATGCAAATAATTTAAATTGGTTAATTTCGGCCTATCCTCTCGTGAAGTGACAATCTTCAAATCGCCCCCCATACTATTAAAAACATCAAGTTATTTCCAAAATTCATTATCTTTAACTATTGACCGTCATTGACTCATAAAAGTACGAAAATATTGTGAGGCTAAAAAAATGATTGATGTACGACTAGTCATTGGAAAATGAAAAAAGTAATTGATATATGACTAGTCATTGAAAAATAAAGTGTTGAAATAACTTAATGAGCCTAAATAAATTGATAGTTTTCCTAAATTAGACATGTTAGTTAAACAAATTACAAGACATGTCATTATATATAAATTACGATAATACCATTTTCATCTTTTTCTTTCATTTCTCTTCATCTTTTCTTTCATTTTTTTTTTCTCATCCTTACTCGTTCGTCTTTTCCTTTCATTTATTTTTTTCCTCATCCTTACTCCTTCTTCGTATTTTTCTTTTCTTTCATGTACATGACTCTAGTAACTTTTTTTTTCTTTCCTTTCATGTTTCTCATTCTTACTTCTTCCTCTTTTCCTTTCATTTATTTTTTTCTTATCCTTACTCCTTCTTCACCTTTTCTTTTCTTTCATGTACATAACTCCACTAGCGTTTTTTTCTTTCCTTTCATTTTTTTCATCCTTACTCCTTTCATTTGTTTGGTGAAACTCCAGTAGCATTTTTCTTTTGTTCTTTGATTTTTCTTTTTTTTTATATCTATATTTTCTTTAAGTACGTTCACAAAATGAAAAAATAATAATAATGATAATAATAAAAAATATGAAAAAGGGTAAAATATTATTCTTTTTCCATTTGTAGCTTTTAATTAATTTCCATATCTATTTTTTAAAATAAATTTTTTAAATACGAAAAGGTAAAATTTAATTTGTTCAAAAAAATTAGTCATATAGGCACAAAATAAAAAATATTTTAAAGTATTAGGGAGCATACTATAAATATTTAAAATATTTATGTGTGTTTTGATCAATTTAGAAAGATTAGGACCCATGAAAATTAGTCTACCTAGGTTTGACATTTTTTCTGTTAATTGACTGTTAGAAAAATGTGCAGATACTATTTTATCCTTTTAGTCGTTAAAAATAACAGAAAGATAACAAATTTTAGGGGGTAACTTAATGTTTTCAATAGTAAGGCAGCGATTTGAAGATTGTCACTTCACGAGTGGGTAGACCGAAATTAACGCATTTTTAAATTATGTTCGTTTACTCTCTAGATGATCGATGTTTAATTCACTTGTTTCTAACTTTTTTTTTAATTCAAGCATTGCATTTCTGTCTGTATTTTGGTTTTACGTCCATTACGAGGCGTAAGGATGATTACATCTCCCTAAATAATTGTAAATTTCTTTTCTTATAAATAACATTTCCTTATACTATATCATCCAAACTTTATAGGGATCATGTAAGTAACCATTTTATTGGTTCTTTGGAATAAAATAATTCTAATTTTTTTATTCCATAAAAATATAGGAAAAAAATGATTGATGACATTCCAATATCTTTTGCTTAGTTTAGAATTGAACCTTACCGATAAATTAACTAAGAATGTTATATTTGTTCTAGCACATTGTGCTAGATTCAACAAAGCACCAATTACATTATGAATGGTACTCCAAGACCATGAATATGTCTATCTTCCTCTTTAGAGCGAAATGATCATTTCTAGGATCAATGGACCATAATATTATATGATAACTAATTACAGGGGCAGAATACAGTTGAAAATTCTACAGGGACCAATTTTTTCTTTTGAAATATTGATTAATTTTTAACGGTGTTCTCATTTTTGTTGTAGAGAGATTGTCTGAAATTTACAGTATTGTTGGGTAGCTTCCAAAATTTGGGAATTTGTCATTTAGCATGGGCTTTAGTGGAACTATAAAGGTACTTTATTATCTAATGGATAAAATTTAAATGTCAATTGTACAGGGGATAGTATAGAATTTTTACACTAACTTTTCATTTTTTATTTAAGGGAAATTATTATTTGTATACCTTAAATTTGCGCTTTTATAAAAAATACTACAACACTTTAAAGGTGTATCAATCGTCCACCCTAAATTGACAAAAGTTATCTGCCAACCACTAAATCGTTAGCTACCATTTGAAAGTTAACGGAACTATAGTGGATTGATGATTTTACCCTTGAAAATTATCACTTGTGTATCCTTAAAATATCTTATTATCACCTATATACCCTTAAATTATCACTTGTATCATGTGAAAAGACAAGATTACCCTTCTGACGTCATCATATTTAAACGGCAACTAACAGTTTGGTGGACAACAGATACATTTTGTCAATTTAGGGTGGACGACTGATATACCCTGAAAGTGTTGTAGTAAATTTGATAACAGAGTAAACTAAGGGTATACGATTGATAATTTTCCTTTATTTAAAAACCCCAATATTTTTCAAAACTCTGCAGATGCCATGGCACCCCTTAGCCTTATACATTGTCTGCCACTAACAATGATAAATTTATCTATATTGAAATATTTTACAATTTTTTCCTTGTAAGTTGATTGATGAATAGAGTTAATTAGAACTATGCTTGATCTACAGGCAAAGATAATCCACAAATCTTAAATTTTAGAGTCTTTTCTTAAATAATTAAAAGTCTTTTAGAGCTCTTCAAGTGTTCCAATAAAATTCATGATTTATAATTGTAAAATAAGATCTCAATTTCTTTATTAATACATATGGGGATATAGAATCGTTAAAATATCCTTCTTTTATCAAGGTTTTGGCATGGCCCGTCAACTAGCACCACCATAAAATCAAGCTTAATTAAAAAAAAAAAAGCAACGGGGCAGGATTGGAATGATGTGCCCACTATTTTAGTGCGACCATAAAATCATGCTCAACTTAAAATACAAAAACAAGGTAGCACGGATATGGCAAAGCCCACCAACTCACATGGACATAAAAGCAAGCCCAATTTGAAAATAAATAAACAAATAAATAAATTGGGAAGCGCCAACATGGCACGACCTACCAATGTAGTAAAGTTATTTAATTAGAAAGATCATCAAGTTGAAGCTTGGATAGAAGTAGGTGATTGAAGAAGAAGCAGTTGGTTCATGTATTAGATATGCAAGGCCGTGGTAATGACAAGGTGTGGAAAAGCTAGTTGAGCAAACCGTGGTGGAGTGAGCATGGGCTTTGAAATTCTAGTTATGCAACCCAAGAGGGGGGTGAATTGGTTATCTAAAAATTATTCAATTCTAAAATCAAAACTCAATGCAAATCTAAAATGAATTTAAAGTAATAACAAATAAATCAATCAAAAAATAAAAAAATAAGGAAAGAGAGATTCAAACACGGAGATTTTTACGTGGTTCGGCCAATCTCGCCTACATCCATGCCTCCAAGCTTTCTGGGCTTGAGGATTTCACTAAGCAAGCCTTCAAGGCTTCAAATACTTACAATTGACTTCCAATGTGTCAATGAACCTTTACAACAAGAGATTATCTCCAATCTCTTAACCCAAATGTATCCCAACACTTACAATCACTCAAAAGAAAAATTATAAATTTGTTCTTCACTCACACAATACTTAAGATTACAAATCAATGCCCAATATGTGAATAAATGAAGCAAGAAAGTGTTTAAAGCTTTATGAAGGTTGTATTCTCGATTATGAGCTCAATGATAGCGTTGTAATCAATCCTTATTTGAATTTGAATGAGCTTATTTATAGTTGGAGCTGAAAAACTAGTCATTATTAACTTTCTGAGAGAAAACGGATCGCCGTTAATCATTATTGGTTAACCGTTTTACTGGTTAAAGTTATCATTGAGCCAAATTTCAAATAAACGGTTGACTGTTTGTCACTACTTTTTCACCGTTAATTTCTAGAGACCTGCAAAACAAATTTCTACTAATTGTTCTTGCTGAATGGTTAAAGGTTAACATAAAATGACATTCTGGAAATTATCGGTTAGTTGTTTTGAAGTTAACGATTCGCCGGTTATTTCCAATGGCATGCAAAGTTGAATGAGTTTATCCGTTTGTTTTCATCGGTTCAAGGTTAACACTTATTTCCATTCTGAAAATTATCGGTTCACCGTTTGCTGTAAATGGTTAACCATTTAATTCCAGTGACCTTCTCTGCACACTTGTGTTGTCCGTTTTTACTAACCAGTTAGAGCTTAAGCAATTGAATCTTTCTGGTTTTTATCGATTAACCGTTTCAAAGTAAACGGTTCACCGTTTCAAAGTAAACAGTTCACCGTTTCACAGTTTTAGCCAAATATTGCAGGGAATCATTTTCCAATTGAAGCTTAATCAACTATACATCTTTCATGAACATAATTGGTATGATTATATGACTTTTGTTTATTGATGAATAGTTCTAACATTTTAATCAAAAACATTTAAAGTTTGTTATCATCAAAATCAATATAATGAACATTTTCATGTTAATAGGCTCCTCATCATTAGGGTCTTTAGCATCCTCCTCAATAGGAACAACTCCATTTAGAGTCATCGAAGTCAGATTATAAGGTCCTATTCGGTATTGTTTTCCAAAATGTTGTTTTCATGAAACAAAAATGAAAATGAAAATGTTATTTTCAAATCTATTTTTAAACTTTAAAATTGTGTTTGGTATCATTTTAAAATATAATCTTGAAAATGAAAAAAAAATAAAATACTAATACATTTGGTAGGAATATTTTAAAGAATTATTATTGGAATAATTTTCATAAACTTAAAATTAAGTAATGAAGAATTTTTTTGTTTAATTAGTTTGATTATTTTAATTTAAAAAATAGGTGATCTTGTTAATTTTTCTGTTTAAAGAAAAATGATAAACTCTACATATTTGATTTAATTAATATATAAAAACATAAATATTATAATGTATATAAAAAGAAAAGATTATTGTGAAGGAATTATTTTTTGGGTATAATAATAATAATAATAATGATGATGATGATGATATTATTATTATTTTGTGAGATGGTGGAAGAAAAGTGTTTATTTTGAAACTTAGTACTGTATTGGAAAACAAGAAAAACAAGAAAAAAGTTGTTTTCTTTCTTTCTTTTTTTTTGGTTAAAAGTATGAAATGAATTTTATATTTTCAAAAACATTTTAAAAAATGATCTACCGAACACGTATTTAGTGTTTTCAGAATTCAGAAAACAGAAAATAGGATTTGAAAATAATAGCGAACACACCCTAAGCATTAAAGATGTCTATAACATCAATTAGATGACCACTAGCAACGTAAATGTTATGGTAAAAAGTGTATCACTTGACAACAAGTAAGGGTCATTTCATAAAAGGTCATTTTCAATTAACAAGTTATTAATACAAAATATATAAAATTGATCTGAAATAAAAAATAAATTAATTAAAAACTTAATGAAATTAGTTAAAACGTTTTAAATTTACTAAGGATACACTAATAAACACACATAAAAAATTTAGGAGGATTTGGAGCTGGTTCATAATCTAAACTAAACTAAAGAATTTAAAGCATAATTCTAAAAATTCGAAAAAAAATTAAGAGGTTTTAAAATATGATGAGAAATATTATTAAAAAATCATTCTCTACCACTAAACATTAGATTTAATCAATAGTTAGAATTAACATTCATTTTCTTTTGAAAACAGTAACCCAAAAATAATTATAAGCTGAATTATCTAAGTCAAATAAGCACTTTACTTAATTTCTTTTAATGAAACAACCTAGAACAAGTTCTCTGGATTTAATTTAATAAAAGCATTAACATCAAGAAAGATACAGATTGAATAAAAGAATAAACACACTAGCTCAATTTTTTTCATCTTGAATTATATTCTATATGCAATCAAACAAAAATCTTCTATAATCATTTATCATAATTTGCTACATTTGTTTAGTTCTTTGACAATTATATATTAAAAACCCTAAATTAAAAATTAAATCACTACTAATTTATCTAGTTGTACACCTAAATAATATAGGATAGCAAGTCCAAAATAATAAATCGATGGAATATAATGTTTTTTGAGAAAGATCAAGAAATTCTGAAATTTTATTAACTAAAAACCATGTCTAGGATTTTGAAATCATTCTTAACCAACAAATAGTTTCTTCAAACAAGTCTAAGATTAGTCTAAGATTTTTAAAATTAAATTCATTAAATGAAAAGTAAACAAAAGACAAGAGAGAGGAGATCTTATTGATTGAAATATGGCTAAGGCAATTTGATTTCTTTTAAAAAATATTCTCTCCTCCTCTTCTTACATTCTTTCTCTTCTTGAATTGATTCTTGATGCCAAAGCTTAGGTCATTCAGACTTTTATATATTTTTTCAACCCTAACCCTTGATGAAGTTTGTAAAATTCGTTTTAGGTCTCCTTCTCCCAATAGGAAAATATCTGTGATATGAGGAAATAAGTCCATGTGGCAAAATAATTTAAAAATCTATTCTTCATGTGGGTCCAAATAGGAAATTCAGCCAATTATTTAAGAACCAATCATTTTGGGCCGAATCGGATTCTTCATCTTAGGTAGAGTTTGTTTCTTTCTCTGAATTCTGAATAGGTTAAAATTCTTTTAAAATCCAAATAGGTCTGAATATGAGCATATAAATAACATATTTACTTTTTTAATATATGAATATAAGTGGTATCTTATTTGTTTTTGTAAATAAAAAACATTTTAAATGAGGTTATTTGACATTTATATCCTTATAAATCAAAATAAAAAAAGGATTAAGTGTTATAGTTTAGATAATATTTATATTCTATAGAGATATTTTTAGAATATAATATTTATTTAGCATTAAGATAAAAGTCATAAAAATTTATTTTTTATTAGATGTAAATGTCTGAAAATAAGATATAAGTTAAAAAAACAAATAAATTTAAAAAAGGTCTGAAATTAGTACAATTTCATATTTAATAAATAAAAGTCCTTAGTGTAAGTCTAATAGAACCTAAGAATATAAAAAAAGAGCCCAAAAATTCGTCCAAGGAGCAATCAAAATCTATAAAATTGTACTTTGAGCATTTTCAACACCAATTTACAGCGTTTTTCACTTTTTTTTGTATCTTTGCCTCAAAACTCCAACAAAAACATAGAAAAAAAAAAACTAAAGATTCAAGAGGTTCAAGAAAATAACAAAGAAATGCAAAAAAAAAAAAACAACTAACGGAAACTGATATAAAATTAAGCACTTATTAGCAAAGAAGATTTTTACATAGTTCAAATCGTAATCCTATAGTCATAAGGCGACATCCATACAATAGATAGCATGAAAACATTATAGTTTATTATAGACTCTTATACAATGTCAAATTCTCCACTCATTTTTATCGCTCCGAAATTGAATCCACTTAATCGAATCTATTTAGGAGCATCATTTGACTCCTTATCTGCAAATCTCAACGTGAAATTATGTCCTGTTGTCGATGATCTTTTTATCCCAAGGAGACCAATCAAGAAATATAGAATGGTTGGGGATGAGTGAGTCATAAAAGAAATAATTCCTAAGCCAACATCAAAGCGTCTCACTCGTCACAGTTGCTGCACGATCAACAGCTCTCAGATTGCTTGCTCTCAAAATCTTGTGCGGCTGTTTGGCGTATGTATCCCACAAAAGTAATTTTCCGTACGTTAAATTATGCTCTCAAGACTGACGACTCTTGTAAGCTCTGAAGAGTGACGACTCTTGTAAGCTCTGAAGACTGATGACTCTCGTAATAAGTCAGGTAATACAAGAAATTAAGCATGCAATTCTACGTCATTTAACGCAAGTGGTTAATTCTTCAATCCACGTAGGACAATTAATCTCCAGCTTACGCATGCATACTTTCCAATTTGGACATGATTAGAATTCTTTTGTAATCCAATCTTGCATTTAGATATAAAATTAAGTGGTCATTGATTTTTAATAAAGAAATAATTAGTGAAATTAAATCTTACCCATATATTATATCTAAATATACATGGAATAAAATCTTTAAAAAATTCAAAATAACTCATATAAAAAGAGGATCATTATCGAAAAATAGGAACATTTGGTATTGGCAATACTAGAGAGGAAAGCCAGCAGAGATAGTCAACAACACAAAGGGCAGCAGGATTGAGATTTTGTGGATAATTTCGAAAATCCAAAACAAGAAAAAAGAGTTTCAAAAGATCCATGTTAATTTTGTACCAAGATTTTGAAATGTTCATGCCCATTCCTTAGCTAAATTTACTCCCAAGAAAAGATTACGCTGCTATCTGATTAGATATATTACTAGCAGAAGTGCAGAATGTATTTGACAATGTTGTTTAGTAAGTAATGAAAGGTTTACTTTCTTTTTTTTTTCTTTTTCTTTTTTAAAAAGGATCATTATCCTTTCGACAAGTTGCCTTGTCTTCGATGTCATCCATATTCTTTTACATTAATTTCTCTTGCCTTTTACATATTGCTTTGCTTCCAATATAGTTCCCTTATAAGCCAACTTTAATCCCAATAACAAAAAAGAAAGAATTCCACTAAAATATATGATGTAACTAATAAAACCGAATAATTATATTATTTCTCAAATAAACTTGACCAGTGACGGATCTAAAAAAATAATTTACCGGGGCCTAAATTAGATAATAATAAAATATGAAAAACTAAAATTTTGAATATATAAATTATTTGCTAATATATTTATAATTATTCTCTACGCATTTTCATATTTTAAAAATGTTATGCAATAAACTCATTATCAATATTATTAAATTTATTGTTTCCTACATAAACAACCAAACTATCATTTATCACATCCGATTCCAAAGATGATTCTTCATGAGTTTCATTATTAAAAACGTTCGCTCTACTATTATTATAGAAACTGGAAGAATCAATCCTATTTTTTGAGAATATAAAATATTTTAGGTGGTGGGCTATCATTATTTTTAATTAAAATATAAGTTTTTATAATTTTTAAAAGTTAAAATTTAAATTTTATAGGGGTTTATAATTTATAGTGACTATTTTAATAAATTTAATGGGGGTTAATTAGAAAACTAAAATATTTTTCTCTTTCAATTTTAGAATTTTTTTTTGGCAGCCCCCACTGGTCATATGCTGCATCTGCCCCTGAACTTGACTTGCCATAACATACCCATAATACAAAGATCTTAACTAATCTACCCCTTCGACACCTTATGGCAAAAATCTCCAAATAAATAGTCTTCAAGAACATATTATGGCATTATAGCAAAAAAAACCTACATATAAACAAATCAAATAACTAACCAAAAGTATACATTAGAGCATGTTAGTTTCAAAAGAAAAAAAAAAATTACTGCAAGATTAAAAAGAGAGACTGAATTTGATTAGTAGAAAGGAAAATTGCATGGCAAAGGTAACAATAAGGTCCGCTAAAAAATAAATAAATAAATAAATAAAGCAAAAGCAAACTTAAAATATCATCCAAATCGGTTATCCGATTAGCAAGATCATCAAGCCGGGCTTGGATAGAAGCAAATTCATCCTCAGGAAGCGGAACAAAGCGAGGAAGTAATTGCCGCCCACCAGTGAGAGCAGCCCCAGCTAGATAAATTCTCCAGTAGACGCAGCAGATCCAAGTTATTTTTTTAAAAAATAAATAAAAATAAACATATGCAACAAAAATACAGAACAGAAACTTTATGCAACAAAATCAATTAATTGTTTTTGTTGGTTACGTAAAGAGCCAAGTTATTCATTGCCCTCGAAATCTTATCCTTCCAGTTGCATTCAAATAACATAAGTTCTAACATTTTTTTTAAAAAATAAAGTTTTTTACTTTTATTTACTCTACATATGTACGTTCAGAATTGCATAAAAGAGAGCTCCAAATCTTTTATATAGCTATACGTCATGAAACTTTGAAAAAAATCTAAATTAAAGCAAAATGTCAAGATAACCGGCCAATTGAATTTAATTACGGAAAGATATATTAAAAAATTATAAAAAAGTTCCTAGGATATAAATAATAATAATTTCAAATTTTCAAAAAAGAACCTTCGTACGAATATTTAACCTATCACCCATGAAATCTTTCACACGTCCTCAGTGTTTGCAACCTCTTGACCCTGTATAAAAGAATTGAAAAAAAAAAAAGCGTTTATATTAGAATATGAGGAGAGAATATAAATAATAAACAAAAAGAAAAGCTTTTATTGCACTGTATGTTTATTAAAGTGCCTTTGTAAAAACAAAAAACAAAAAAATTACTCCTGAAATTAAGAAATGGCTAGCTTGCAGTAAGGTTTTCCTTTATCTTTGTTTGTTGCCAACCTACTATTTACGTACCACTGCTAACTACGAGCATTCAAATTTAAGGGTGGGTATTTGGTTCAATTCAGGGTAGTAAAAATTAAATGGTTCAGAAATATCTAAACAATGTAGGACGTTATTTTAAAAATTTACAATTTTATTATTTTAGATCTTTTGATATTTTCTATCAATTATGGTGGGAAAAACCCTTTATCATCCCTAGGGTTTCATGCAATAGCTCATTTCATCCCTACTCTTTAAACAATAGCCCTAAATATCGTTCTGTTAACTCACCGTTAGTTAAATGTCATTTGTTAGTAATTCATTGAGGTTAAAACAAGATTTTCCATTAAAGAGAAAATGAGAAAAAATAAATCAAATTTGACATATAATTAAAAATGATTTTTATCTAATCCCACTAAACAGGAAATACCAAAAAGATGAAAAACTTATATTTCAAGCAATTGTTTTGCACTCTTCTCTATTTTTTCGGCATGACAGTCCTATAAACTCTAGATCTAAGTACAAAAAATAATCATAATTTTCATATTCGTATAAGTATACTATCTAATTGCACTATGAGCGGACTTGAGCAGATAATGGTAAGGACTTGGGGAGACAATAATGGCCAAAGAAGGGTGGTGACAAAGGTCAAAATAAAAATTTGTTGAAGATTAAGAAGATATTCAACATATGCAAGCACACAAAAATTGTTTGTAGTTTTGAGTTTTTTTTTCCAATGATTTAAAGATTTTAAATAGTGTTAGTTACAGTTTATTACTTATGATGATTATTTAGTAGCTATATCAAACTATTTTATCGTTGATTTCATTTAAGAATAAATTAATGAATTTTGTATATTTTATAGTGTTATTCAATTGAGTAAAAATTTTATTTTAATATAGTTTGTATCCCATTAATGAAAAATCTCATTTTGCCCTCAGTGAATTTTTAGTTAATGGCAAAAAACTAATGGTGAGTTAGCGGAAGGATGTTTTGAGCTATTATTTAAAAAGTATGGATGAAATGAGCTATTGTATGAAACCCTAGGGATGAAAATGGCTTTTTCCCCAATTATGATATATATTTTAGTTTTTCATTTATATTATAATTGTAGATTTTTCTTTTTTAAGTTAATTTAGGGAAGTTGATTTACCCTATTACAAATAGGGAGGCCTGATTATTATTTTTATAACTTCAATTTCAATTATTCAATAATAAACTTATATTTATAATTTTTTTGAGATTATCTATCAAAATTTTCTTTATAAAGCCGTTTAGATTAGAGCGTCATCTAATATCACTTAAAGCATTATTGAAATTTTATTGAGTAGTTTGCATTAGAATGAGATCTAATTATGTTACGATTAGAATATAACCTAATTGTATTAGTTTGGTATGTTACTAGAATGATATTTAATATTTTTCTACCCTATCGATCCGTTTCGACTACCCCCATTCCGTCATTGAACCAATTGGCTTTTAAACCAATTGTCTTTTGTTTGTTTTAGATTAAAAGGATAGTGGATCATGATTCATGCAGTATAATGTGACTACCAACGCACCCTAAGTGCAGTATTACTCAGCCAATTAAGCCAACATCAATGAGAAAAGAAACTGCATTAATAAGTGGGCAACATCATCAATTCATGCAAGGTAATAACTAAATATATTCTAGCATCAAAGCAAGATTTGATATGAATTTAGTACAACAAAAAACATCATCAAATCCGTGATTCCTTTTCTAGGGTGATCCCATCCAGCAGCACATTTAAAAGCTTACCTATCAAACACTCAACGCAATAAACTAGCAATAAATTGAACACAAGTTACACCCACCTTGATTTGGAAGGAGAAATATGATCTAATTTAACTGTTACATTATGAAAGTAATCTAGTTCGACAATAAAACTAAAATTCACAAGGATTCACTTTTACATTAATTAGAATAAAAAAAACAGTTCAGATTCTTTGGTAGATTAAATTCTACCAAATATATATACACACACACACATATATATATATACATACATATATATAATACATATAGCTTCTATATATGAGTTTGAAATTTCTATTGTCTTGTTTAGAATTCAATTATCAATGCTAGCTGACCAGGAGAGAACAATTAATGTCAAATTAACACTTGCGAACCCATTACAGCATCTCCTTTAAGTTTTGAAAGCGACACGCCTATGAAATCATCTTCGCTGTTATTTTGGCCCTGAAATTTTTTTTTTAAGATGTTCTTCAAACCAATTTCGGAGCACAAGTGGGAGCACAGATAGTCTTCAAGAATCTAATTTCAAATGAATTCGATGAGATAAAATTGTACTATAATATTTCTATTTTTTCTTTTACAAATTTAAAACCAGCTTTTTAACCGATTTGTTAACTAGTTATAATATTTTAAAATAATTAGAATTTTTTATTAATAGAAATAATGTATACTAAAATTAGATCAAATGATACATATTTTTTATACTATTGATGCTGTAAAAAAAAAAAGAAAACATCATAGATAGACCTTAATTTTGACATATACACTTCAAGTTATTAAAAAAAGAAAAAAGAAAAAAAAACGAGTTGTTAACACCCCTCAAAATTCCCTATAAAACCCATTTCTTAAATTCCTTGTAAAACCCATTTCTTAAAGATACCACTAAAAAAAAAAAAGAAAGCAATCAATTAATTCTAATAATACCTCCATAATTCAAAACAGTCCTCCATAAACCCCATCTCTCTCTCATTTCTATCGTCAAAATTTGCACAAAACATTTATACAATTATGCTTTTCCTCTCGAATTTTATACAAGTATAATGTCAATTAGAGCAATTAATTACTTTTATTTTTTTGGGTAGTATGCTATTTCTTTTCTTCTTCGTGCCTCTTTGGTATTACACATGTCACTCAACTTTTTTACGTAATAAGCATGCATCTCCGCGACTTGTTTATTACGTTATTTTATTTTCTCCCTTTGCTAAAGAGAAAAAAAAGATAGACACGAATAGTTCAGTTTGAACTAAAAAAACTAAAAATTGTTATGAGATTTATGGTCACAATCACGATTGAAAATATTGCAAAGATTATTGATTACCAGAACTTTTTTTTTAATTTAAGCTTACAAATAAGAATTTGTAGAGATTGTTAATCCTTTTATTTTACTGGTGTACAAAGATTTGATGATATGATACTAAATTGCTGATTTAAGTTTAAGAAGAGAACCTGAAGGCATGGATGGAAACCAAGTAAAAAAAGAGAATTTCTATCATTGTAGTTTTCATTCTGGTTAAAATTGTAAATTCAAAGAGGTGGGGATTTTCTAAGGACTTTTGAGCGATGTTAGAAGCACCATTCTGGATAGAAAAAGTAAATGGAGCAGCATTAGCATAGCATGGTTAGCTAACTTAGCAAGTTTATTAAAGTAAGTCCAATTAAAAATAAAAAATGAACGGGATGGCACAGGAATGGCACAGCCCACCAACTTAACACGATCATAAAAGTTCATCCAAATAAGAAAAATAAAGTTAGGACGGTATGCCGACATGAATATGGCATAGCCCACCAACTTAACACGGCCGTTATCTTCAAACATATTTTTTTTTTATTTTAATAATATGAATTTAAATATGTTTTTGTCCAATTTTAATGGTTAGGTTCAATTTAAACATTCTTGTTTAAATTCAATTCTTAGGTTGATTTAAAAATCTCATAATTTAAGTAATGTTGTGGATATGATCATGGAAAAAATATTGAAAGGTAGTTGACTGATGAAAATGTTGTATGAACAAAAAATCAAGATAGAACCTAAGTAACCATAACTAGTTTTGTGATATGCTCCAAAGCTATTCCCTACTTAATAGTGTGTTTAGTGTTCGTCAAGAATAGTTAGCATCGGTTCCAAAGTCATTCTGTATTTATAGAGCGTTTGTCTATAATATATAACAAATTATTGAATAAAATAAAATGAGATTAAATTGAATAAAGTGAGATCTTCTGATGTTCAAATTATTAGTATTTACATTTTAGGTTAATTCAAGCATGCTGCTTCGTGTTTAATTTTAATTATCAGGTTGAATTCAGACATTCTTGGTTAACTTTAGTCCGTAGGTTCATTTTGATAACTCAAAATTTAAGTAATTTTGTTGTTGTGGTCATGGAAAAAATAAATAAATTATGGCTCGGTATGTAATTGAAGAAAATGCAAAACATGTATGATTCTTCGAGTGAAGATAGTTTTCGACTTGCTAGCTTTCTTTTTCTTCAATTTATTTTTGAAGAGAATAATTTGACTTGTTTAAACTTCTATATTTTATCTTTTTTTAAGTAATTGATTTTTTATGTTAATCTTGGCACATACATTTCAATTAAAAAATTGGAGTGGCATAAGCATATCATAGTCCGTTAACTTAACAGGCTACAAAAGCAAGGTTAATTAAAAATAAAAAAGAAATGTGACAGCACGGACATGACACAGTCCACCAACTTAACTGATCATAAAAATTAGTCTAATTTAAAAATTAAAAAGGAGTCTATTTGCACTTTAAAAATATATTTTTATTTCACACACTCATCTAAATACCCAAATAGTCCTTAACTAATCAAATGCATTAACTATTTTATTTTTTCCATACACCCGTTCAAGTATTCATCTCATTGCAATCTTAGTTCTTTGTCAAAGCCTCGGAGATAACAGAAATTTGAAAAGATCATAACTTCATTCCATTAATTTCTTATTGATATGAAGATGACAATCAAATTTTTATTTAGCAAAATATCACTCCTCTTCAATAAAATGAAATAACCTTCTTTTTAAAGAAAAGTTTCTTTTTATAGAGAGTTATCGTGATTGAATTACAACTTAGAATTTTCTTTTTGAGAAAAATAATGTTGGGCAACATGCTAGCACAAACATATGAGAGTGCCCACCAACATAGCATGGCTATAGAAAAGGAAGCCCAATTGAAAAAAGAGCACAAATGATGAGGCACGAATACAGCACGGGCCGCCAACTTAGCATAGATTGGCCATTATCAGTCATGCTTGTGTTTATTTTAACATTATTAATTCAAAATATGCTTTTTCAATTAAAAAATTAAAAATCTATGTGCAATTATCTAAACTTATAGTGTGTTTACTGTGCTTGTCAAAAACAGCTATGTGGTGTATGGGTTCCATGTAGGTTCCAAAGCAATTCTCTATGTATATACAATAAATTATTAAATAAAACTAAATGAGATTAAATAGAATAAAGTGAGAGATCTTTTGATGTTCAAACTATTGTTATTTACATTTTAGGTTAATTGCAGGAGCGGACTCAGGAATTTGTATTACCCCGGACTAAATTAAAAAATTTATATTTTAAAGTGAGTATAAAAATTTATAAGTAGAAAAAATTGCATCAAATAAGGGGGGCATGAAAAATCTTATCGCTATAAGTTATAAACAAAAATAGTTATATAAAAAGAGTAGAAAACAAAAGCAATTAAAAAAATAAAACACTATTTTACAATTATGAAATCTGACTCTAATAAAATGTAATTATACAAGGATTATATAAGGATTAATATATTAATTAAGGATTTTAAGCTGAAATAAATGAATACATGTAATTGCAGATTTGCAGTCAATTAAAAATTGAAGTAAAACTTTAATGTTTGAAGTCAAGTACTTAATTACCAGGTTTCAATAAATTAACCAATTCAAATTTATTCCTCTTTTTAAATTATAAAAATATTATTAGTCAAAAGTTTCAATTATAAACTAAATTCAACCTAACAAAAATGTATTTGGGTGTTGTTGTTTCTTTGCCAAACGCTCTGACTCTCTTTAAAGAACCAGTTGTTGATGATTTTTCTATCAAATTAAAGCTCCTCAAAATATTCAAATTTTATCTTAGTTAATATAACTAATAAATAAAATCTCAAAATTTACATAAAAAATTTGTGAAAATGTTGATAATTGTTACTACATGTTTTTTTAAAGTTTTTCAATTAGAATTTTTTTAAATAAATTAAAGTAATAACATTTTACCCCCTAATGTTTTTTATCTATATAGTAAATATATAATTTACTCATTTTATAAAATAAGTCACTAATTTCAATTGGAAAAAAATATAATTGAATTAAGGACATATTTAAAAATAAAATAAAAACTCTATTATAGTATAAAATTAATGAAAATATAAGGATAATTATATTAGGGACATGCATGAAAACAAAATAAAATCTCTATTATTGTCTATAATTGATAGTAAAATAAGGGGTATAAATGATTTTTCCTAAGTTTGACCGGGCTGCCTTGCCGCAGGTCCGCCACTGGTTAATTGCTTGTGTCTGGCTTTAATTATCAGGTTGAACTCAAACATCCTCGGTTAAATTTAGTTCTTGGGATCAATTAAAAAACTCAAATTTTAAGCATTTTTCTTGTCGCAGTCATCATTAACTAATAATAATAATAATAATAATAATAATAAAGGGTGGCTGATTGTTGAAAATAATGTCACAGGAACAAAAAAAAATAACAATCTAAAAACAAGCTAAGTATAGGCACTTATAGACTAAAATGTTAAATTTATGACAAAGACTCGAACTAATAACCTCGACATTGTTTAAGGACACCAACGTAGCATAGCAAGCTGGATATAGAGAAGCGGCAGTAGTATTCAACCTTGGTAGTTGGTCAACTGCAAAAATCCGGCTAAAAAGTGAAAATAAGAAAAATCTTTGAAAAAATTTACACCAAAAGATCTACAAAATTCAGTTCACTAATCAAGATACAATTGAAAAGAATCGGAATTAATGAATTTTGAAGCCGCCATATAGACTAAGCAATCATATGCTCAAATGTTCTTCTCTGGGTAAGCTCTGAACTGTATCGGACCACCTCCCCGGCGAATGGTCACTGCTGTTGGACGACATTTGAGCCTCTGCCCTTGAATCTCTGATCATCTTCGAAACCTCCCTCATTACAGGACGGTTCTCCGGGGCAAGCGAAACACAAGCTATCGCGATGTTCAATAGGGCCTGAAGTTTCTCCTCGGATGCCTCGTTACTCGAGGGAGGGTCGTCTCCGGATTCAGTTTCTTCTTCACGAACTGACCGAACCCATCTAGGAATGTCCGAACCATGTTCCAGAACAAGGTCTTGGAAGGGAGTTTTCCCAGTTAAGAGCTCCAAGAGCAAGACGCCGAAGCTGTAAACATCAGCTTGTTGGGTGGGTTGTTTCCAGATTTCACGGCATTCAGGGGCTTTGTAGAATAGGGAAGTAGCACTTGGTTCTTCAACTGAGTCGGGATTTCTAAATGAACCGAGACCGTAATCAGTGAGGCAGGACTCAAAGTCAGCTCCTAGCAACACATTGGAGGATTTCAAGTTCCCATGTGTTAAGCCAGGGTTCTGGTGAATGTAGAGCAAACCACTCGCCAAGTCCTCAGCTATTTTGAGGCATGATGTCCAGTGAAGAGGCTTTCCACCACCCGAAGTCCTTGTTCCTGTCATAGTAGTCAAAGAATATATATATGTCAACACATTAAACAAGGACATTTGCTCCTATAATTAATGTGCCTCGGCAAAGGCTGGAGAAATGTCCATGTGTAGTCCATGCATCTCAACAGTAGTCGATTCAAGTCCACACATCATTTTTTTTTTAAGACAACAAGTAGCTTGTCACAAGGTTATTAGGGTATCCAATCAGGAAGTCCCATGTGCGAGAATTGAAGGCAGAATGAAGGGAAAAATCAAAGCCAACCATATCCTCCAATCGACAATATGTCACTTTGATCACTCATTTACCAAAATACCACTTCTAGTCCAATGCCCAATCAAAAAACGATCAATCCCTTTACAAAGTCTCGCTTAAAATTACACAAAACCACTTTATTCAACCACATAATAACAAACTCATTTACTTCATTAATTTTGTCTTTGTGTATACTCGTACCATTTCTTTTGTTTTATAATAAAGAAAATTATAGTTGTTGCTATTAAATAGCAACTACAATTTTATTGTTATCGAGCCATGCAGGGTAGCCCAGGCTCTTCAATAATACCTCAAGAGAAGGCTCAAAATCAAGCCTCCGCTGGGGCTCTTTTATTTATTATCATTGATCTTTCAAAGATATAACTGAAAAGTAGTAACTAATAAGCAATCAAGCAGATGGTAAAGTATCGAGGAAGATATAAATTTTTGAACGGGACAACACTAACACGCCGAGGTCAGGGAAAGTAACACACTATGAGCTGTCAACGAAAAGCACACTCTTTTTTCGAGATTGGGATTTAATTTTGTATTAAATAAAAAAAAAAAAAAAGAATAGGGAAAGGGACGTATCCTCCTGATCCTCTTTTGTCTTCATTTACCTAAAAATCATCATATTGGATGAAACAAGGGAGTATTTAATTTACATATATGTATGTATTATATTATTATCACATAAGCACAAAGAAAAATTATAATATTAATAATAACAGCCACGGTAATCATGATTAAAGTCTCACTAATCTTTTATTAATAAATCTGCAGGCACTTTCTTTGATATATATGATTTGACTTGACACGTGGAAGCGAATCTAGCCTCGAAAGAAAACAACCAAGGGAAGTCCCATTACACATCACCACATGGGGTCAAAATATGTCACATCTCACATGGCTTCGTTTGAGAAACTCCACCCCAATTTCACAATGCCGTATGTTTTGTTTCACTTGGCAAATTTATAGAAATAACACAAGATTTTTTAATTAATTTATAAAAATGGCCCACTTTAAACTTTAGTTTAAAAAAATAATTTGAACAATAATACCCTAATTCACCATTGTCAACCCGTCTGTCTACCAGCCTCAACCTCTGATCTACCAAACATCAATTGTTTGACTCCCAACGATCGATCGACACTTATTTATGATCTTAATAGATTAAGAAAGAATCTTGATCAGCTATCACTAAATAAAATAAATTCTAAACATAAAAAAAAAATTACTTTAGTATCCATTATGTCCTAGTTAAATCTTTTAAAATAATCTCCATTAAATTTATTAAAACAGTACTTATATTACAAAAGCTCACATTTTAATTAAAAATAAAAATAAAAAACTCGCAATAAGGTTTTATTATTATTAAATTTAGCCTATGCTAAATCTATTAAAACAACCTACTTAAACTCATAAACCTATAAAAAATTTAATTGTCGATGGAGACCTATCTACTAGTGGTTGACAGTCTATTCAGCTTTCACAGTTAATCTACCATCATTACTTCCAACATCGTTGTTCAAATAACTCTTTTTTAGATACAAAAGTGAAAAAGGACATCTAAGTTAAGCTATTTTTATAAACGGCACCTATTTTTGGGCTCATTTGAAAAAAATTTCTTAATCAATCGAAAGAATGAAAATAAAAAGATAAAAAGGGGTCGAGTGGCAAGACAGCACATACCGTGAATAAGAGAGAAGAGACTGCCGTTGGGGAAATAGTCATAAACAAGCAATCGCTCCTCCTTTGCCTGGAAATAAGCCCTGAGGGGGACAAGATTGGGGTGCCTGAGTCTCCCAAGAATGTCCATGTGTCTTCTGAATTCTTCAAGCCGCGGGTACCTTGCATCTTTAAGCCTTTTAACGGTCACGATGAACCCTGATTCCAACACAGCTTTGTACGTACTCCCTATCGTACCTCTCCCCAATGTCTCGGCAGACGCCTTCAACAAATCCTCTAAGCTGTAACTCATCTGCTGATCCCCTGGTCCGCAGAACACCAAACTCCCTAGACCCTCCCCTTCCCATGAAAATTTCCCTCCACCGTCGCCCCCAGCATTGCCACCGCCCGCTCCGGAAGCCTCTCCCCTCTCCAGTCCTTCACCACCAACAATCCCTTTGCCTCTGACCTCACTGGATCTTCCCTTTTTGTTACGTTTTCTTGAAACCAAGCATACGTATAGCACAATACATATTAGAAGCAACAACGCTAACCCACCACCTACACTCGCCGCTATGATTTTGACCCTTTTGTGTTTCTTTGAACTTGGTTTTGTCGGGTACGCAGGGCTCAATGCAGGCCCAGGACTGATGCTCTTACATGGATTTTGAATCTGCTCGCCGCAAAGATTAATGTTCAGCAAGAACGAAGACGCATTAAACCGAACCAAAGCCGGGGTAACAGGAATCTGACCAGACAGATCATTGTTGGAAACATTGAAGAATCTGAGATTGGTTTGGTTGAAAGGAGGGATTGGTCCGGTGAACTTATTGTCTTGCAAATAAAGCATGTAGAGTCTCTTTAGATTGGACAGCGATTCAGGAATTGGACCCGAGATCTGGTTGTTGGCTAAGACTATGATTTTCAAACGGTGTAGGCTTGAAAGAGAACCCGGGAACTTACCGGAGAAGTTGTTGTCGTTGAGGTAAAGAGACTTGAGATTTACAAGGCCAAGGAGATTCGGGATTTGCCCGGATATTGAATTTCCTTTGAAACTCAAAACTCGAAGCTGGTCTAATTGGTTTATGATTTTTTCATCCAGAGTACCGGTTAAGTTCAAGTGCTCGAGAACAAGCTTTGTGACCCTGCCATTTAAGCATTCTTTGATCCCCTGCCATTTGCAAACATCACGGTCGCCGTTTTTCCACGATGAAAGACGGTTGAAAGGATCGAGTGATGACTTGAGAGACAAGAGAGCCTCTGTGTCACCTGATCTGACCAGTGGAATCTGAATGAGACAAGAGAGAATCAGAAAGACGAGAGGATAGTGATAGTACCTTGAAACCAGAGGTTCCATCAATGACTGTTGTAAGAAATTCTGATTTTGATCTTTGAAAACAACCCTTCTAAATCATTACTTCAGATCTGCTGCTACAACAACACATCCATCAACACTCTGTCGAGTCTACTGGGAGGAGGAGGGGGAGGAGGAGAAGAAGAATCTGGAAACCCTAGAAGCGGGAGCAGGGAGTCCATTGGTAAGCTATCTCGCAGCATTCACTCACATTGGTGCCTCAGGCGCTTGGTAATGGGTATCTATTTGTCTTGAAATTCTTGGGGGAAAAAAAAAGGAAAAAAAACTCACGGATACAGCGTAGTCTTCACGTGCACTCATCGCAGAACTTGCAGACGACAAATAATTCTTTCTTTTCTCCTCTCCATGATTGTATTGTATTGTTGTAAATACTTAATTGAACAGCAGAGCCAGAGCGCATCATTGAACAAAATAAAATATTGAAATTCTTGGACTGCTCAAGACCTTTTAGCTGGGTTTTTGCTCTTTTTTTTTTTTTTTTTTTTTTTTTCTTTCTTTGGTTAATGCAATTTATTCATTCGGTTCGGAGGAGCAGAGGCAAGGATTTTAATGCGTGATCTGTAAGGGAGCGAGAGTACTGTGTGTTTCTCTAAGCTCAGGAAATCGGTGAAAAAATTGAAGGCAAAAAGTGAAGAGGGCCATAAATGGAGGGTCCTTTTGGACCGAACCCGACACGTGTCGTTATTAAATGGATGCACACGTGGCAGCGGAGAAGGCAGCGTAACAAATGTGGTTGAGTTCACGTTAAGACTAAATGGGAAGAGGGAGTCTCCAGTCCACCGCCAACTGACATCAACAGCTGTCGATCTTGAAGTTGATGACGGGAATTGATGGCAGAATCCGTCGACATTGCCGGAAATCTTGCTTGGGTTAGAATTAGAAATCCGTCCTTCGATTTGTTTTGACTAACGTGGAACCTTGTACTTCGGTCGGTATACAATGTGTATCAAATAATATAATATAATTTAATATAATACAATGTGTATCAAATGCACCGAGAATGCACTTGTTTTCATCTCGATCAACATTGTGAAAATACAATAATTAGACCAATAGGTTATTGTAATAGATTCTCTTATGCATATCTAATTTTATTGTGATTGGTGTGATGAAATTCTTATGTATTTGAAAAAAAAAAAAAAAAAACTTATCTGAATCATAGTTTGTCTCATTAAACCCTTTTTTTTATAAAAATAAATCTATTATTTGATTAGGAAAATCATATTCGTCGGAGTCACGAACATCAACTGGACAAAAATTCATTCTACTATTTTCTCTTTGACCAAATTAGACAAAAATGAATTGCTCCCTTTTTCCTTTCACTAATTTTAGTAAAAGTAAATTTAATGAGACAGTGTTAAGCACGTCGAACACGACTATTATATCAAAAAAAAAATTGAATGCAATTAACGTGGTAGGATTCAAAGGTTCTTCAATCTCACATTCAATACGTAACCACCGTCCTCGATTTGTGACTAATCCCATATTGGTTAGGACTCTAGGAGTGTAATAATTTCACTCAAATTTCTTCCTATAAATATTTTACAACTCTTGTAATTATTCATTCAATAACAAAGCTTGTCGTCAATTACAATGTGCTTTCTTTTTGAACGTTTTGTTTCTACTTTAAATATCTTCTTTCTTTATGTAGTTCATCTATAACCATCAAAAGAAAACAAAACTTGTTTTTAAAGCTATTCATTTATAACCATCAAAAGAACACATAACTTTTTTTAAAGCTATTCATTTTTTTTTAATAATGTACTTCAAAATCAATATTGTTTGCACTAGCACCCCCATAATGTAGTTAATTGAAATTAAGATATCTAAAAACATGAAGTGGGAATATAATATGGGATTTAATTACTTGATTGTGCAATTGAGTGAAATCCGAATGATTTAAAATAAAAATGAGAAATTGGAAATCAAAATACCTTGTTTATTTAAGTCGTAGGAATCAGAATGGGAAAGGATTCCATTCCCATTGATATATTTACTTTGTTTTGGAATTGGAATTTAAATGAGTTAAATTATTACAAATTACTAAAAAGTCTTTAATTAACTATTATCATAATTATTATTTTATATTTTTATTATTATACTTATTCTTGTTCAAAAATTATTTTCATTAATAACAATCTATTCTAAAAAAATCAAAATTAGAATAAAAAATCATCATCATCATCAACAAAATAATAATCCATTTCAAAATTAATAATAATAATAATTGAAATCGAAATCATCATCATCAACAACAATAGCAACAAATCATCATTGTTAGAGCGAAACCATGACCATTGGAGATGAAAGTGAGGAAATTGAAACGAAATCAGCAACTAACTATTGCTCCACAGTCGATGGAACCAATAGTGATGAAGACGATGGTTGATTTTGGCAATGACGGTGATGGAAGTGGCTATGATGGCGTTCAGTTGGGGACTTCCATGCAAGAGAGTATAGGTTTTTAGAGATTTATTGTTTTTCCTTTTGATTTTTGATTATCTATATTTTTCATTTAAAGAAAATTATTTTGGGAATATTAAAATGTTAATGGGAATAGAATTGAGATCTTTTGGAATGGAAGCCTGATTCTCATCCCCATTGAGAATCAGTCTCCTATTCCTCAGTCCCAAATTGGGGGTGAATTCCCAGTTTGGCAAGTACGCACACCATGAATGAAATTGCTAATAAATTCATGTTAGAGCAAGCTATTATTTTAGTCTTTTACAGTTACATAATTGCTTGCGTGTATTATAGAGATTCTATAAAGGACCAACTAAAATAGGCTGCGTTTCCTCTTGCCATTATACATGGGTTGGCTTACAAGTAGTGATGGCTTTTGGGGTCCAGCTGTATACTCGTGTCTTGCCCTCTGAAAGCTTTACATAGATTTAAGGTTTATCGAGCTACTTGCTGCTTCTTTTTAATTGTCTAGTGGTGATGAGTGCCATCTCTAGAAATCATTAGCAACTATAAGCAACTTGTTTGAGCAATGTCTAGATTTCTTCACAATAATAGCATCAGATTCTTCACATTAGAGTGCCAAAATGAAAATTAAAAAAAACAAAAGGAGTTATTAAAGACGTGACAATCAAGATACTTGTAATTGGCGAGCTCGAGCAGCAGCTCTCTCTAATGCCTTCAACCTGTTAGCTTCCATGCGAGCTCTTTGTTCTTCTGTGACATGAACTTCACTGGAGCGGCTACCTTCATTATTTGGAACTTGTTTCGGTGATCCTTCTTCACATCTTTCAGTAGAAGGTACATTGGTAGCAGCCTCGTCACCCTGCAAGGCCTGAGATGATTCCTGTAGTTATGACATTAAAACAGTTTATATGACTTTAGTATTCAGAAGTGGACAGCCATCAAGTCACAGGGAACAACTTGAAGATACTGCATATAAAAAGGTGCTACATCAAGAACTACAGGAGCATAACCGGGCCAGCTTCTGGGTTGGAGATGCTTTATAATTAAAACTTCTCAATTTGAGTTTGCTTAAGGATTAAGCACCAAGTTAGCTACTAACAGTGGGGTATAAATGTTGAAAGATCAACAAAAGGTAAATTCCAGCAAACAAAAATTCATTCCTCCAAAAAACTCTTTTGCCCATATGAAAGCAATCAATTAAGCTATCACACACTCATATCATGCGAAGTAAACCACCAACACACTGTATTTGCCTTGAGCAGCGAATGCAAACATGAGCCTTTTCTTTTAGAGCAATTCAAAATTTTGTAAGACTGAGAGCATATCTAGATTACCCCTACTGGACCCCACCATTAGGCATGCATGATAACAGACAACATGAACTACAAACATTTGATATAAATTCTTAGAACATGCAAAATCCAATGTAATTATGACATTTTAACCATAATCAAATCCCTTGATTAATTTATGAAATTGATATCTTTGGAGAGCAGGTGGGGTGGCAATGACAAAAATCCCCACAGTGAGGGCAGAATAAACAGAAAGATGTTATTCAAAGCCCACAACCTAGTGCAAGTGTCAGATAACTAGGATATCACAAGCATCCTTACTGGCATCTTCTCCGTAAGGGCATTTCCTTTTTAGATTATGTGACAAGGTCAATAGTCATGGGCAACAAGATGAAAGGCATTGTCACAGTGATCCCTGTTAAATTGTCTTTCTATACCTGCCACCTAGTGATTGAAGCTAAAATATTTTGTTTGAAGAAGCCATGGAGAAAAAGTAAACCATTGTGAATGTATAAAAAGTAACCAGCATATGCAATTATGACAAATGATTTGAACTGTTTCCTTATGTCTAGAGAAGGTGCTCTTCAGCAAGAAAAAAACTCATGTCAATTTAGCATATTTTCTGCTGATCAACTACAGAAAGCAGAATTAAAGAGAAAGAACCTCAAAATTAAGTTGGAAAAGATACTCACTTCAGTAGTAGTCCTATAAACCTCATTGAAAAGGTCGTTAAAATCATCAGCAGCATGGACATTTGAAGCCGGATCTTGTTGATGAGGTTGCCTCTCAGAACTCATGGCCTCAGCAGGCGCTGAAAGAAGAAAACACATAGAAAAAAATAAGAAAAGAAGAATACTTTGCTTTAATCCTTTAACAAACTGCATGTTGGGCAGCCTCATAGATTCGTTATCATAAAGAGCAATGTCAAGAGCATGTTTATGTAGATGGTAGCTTTAAGAGGGGGCAGTTTCAATCCCTTGCCAACTATAATGCATAGATATATAAACAAACACAATGGGGGATTAAATCTAGTTGCACCATGGGCATTTATAAGAGGTACTTGAAGCCCAGACCCAGGTCAAATAACAGGCCCTATCAAATTTCAGGTTGAGTCCAGCAACAATTTCCTACATTCAAGAGCAGAGGAATAATGTGACAAAGACTGCTATATATCTAGGGCCTTTATCATTTGAGCAGTTAATGTAATTGTGCGATTGGTTAACATTGCAGACTGATATATGTGCTGACATCTAATTAAAATTATTAGCAAAAACATACTAAATAAGATTCATTTCTAAGCTTAGCGGACCATTTAGGAGTTCTGTTGAAGCCTAGTTAGAACAATATACCATCTTCTCTTTACTAAAGAATCGTACTTTTCTATCTTGTGTTCCAAATATTCTCTCACAGCCTACCATTCTGGAAGCAAGAAAAACTAAACAGATATAACTTTCAAATACCTTGTTCATCAACTGGACCATCATGTTCGACTGCAGCTTCATGCAATTTTGTAGGATCCCCTCCATTTGCAACTCGGTCCCTTAAATCTCTAATACACATCTGCCCAGGGATGTGAAAAATGAATGATTGAAATATATATATATATAAACATGTGTAAGTGCTAGAATGCCGCAACATGATTCAAAATTTTGAACTTATTATTATTACTGACTCAAGTTAGCAAAATTTGATGAATGTGGAATATTCAGCAAATTAATGATATTCCAAATTTTGCAACAGAATTGACGAAATATACTCACACTGTAGTCAGTCATGCCAGATTATCCTCTTTTGAATGACCTCTACCCAAGCAGACAGCCAATAAAACCTCTTTCAACCAACATTTTATGGATATATTTAGAACCATGCCACCATGTAAAAAGTCTAGTTAGATTAGGATTGGGTTTGATACTGTATATCACACCAAACAGTCCTCCATGTAAAATCATTCTAATAATTAACTTATCATAATGTCCTCACCATGGTGTTATCCAGATAAGGATCTCAATTCTAATAGGTTTGCTCAAAAAACAGAAAACACTCCTCCTAAACGGTTTGATGTAAAAATAACAATCACCTGAACTGCGAGAATATGAAGCCACGTTCATAGTGATTTGACTTAACCATCCTATTGTGGACACGCTACTGAATCTTGCATTTTGATGTAACAATTAATCAATCCTTATGCGCGGGACCAAATTAAACAAAATCAAATCATCCTGTTCGTAGAACAATAGGGTGCACATGCATCAAAATACTTCAGTAAAACATTAGTTCTTTAGTGACACCCTCAACCCCATGTCATTCTTTTAGCATCACAACCACATTCAAAGCATCTTTGAGAGAGACCCGACGAACCTTTACGCGTCTGGAGGCAGCAACTTGTTCCACCTTGCTTACAAAATGATCAAACGAGTAGTAAGGCAGCAAATGGGAGTGCCACTCACTGTATAACCCGATTAAGTGCCCCAAATCACTCACCTACAAGTAATGAAATTTCGACAACTAGAAAATATAAATAGGAGGCAGCAGGGTATGACAATTTAATTTTCTGTAACATTTCAGAAGGATTAAAGAAGGGGCAGGATGGTAAATTTCACCTCGTGACCGCGGCCCCGGTATTTGAAGGCGCGAGGGAAGTGGCGGAGGACGAAACCGAGGCCGTCGTCGGAGAGAAGAAGATCAGGGGTTAGCTTTGGGCGGCTCCTTGGCAACTTCTTCGGTTTTTCTTTGACTCCACCGATTGCACTTTTAGAAACACTAACGCCGCCATCGCCTACGCCACTGCCGCCGCCGCCGCCGCCGCTGGCGGTATTGTTGGAAGGGAAATTAGAATTTGATGGGGCTGAGGATGATGATGATGGACAGTCACGCGACCAGTGGCCTGGCCTTCCGCACTTGAAGCAACCCGTTGGCGCTGCTTTTGCGTTCTCCATCTCTCGATTTCTCTCTCTTCCTTTCTCCTCTTTGTTACGGTTACGTCAGATTGATTTTTGGAATTGCAGTTCATTCTTTTCTTTTTCTTTTTTTTTTCACTCTCAATTTTGGCGGGAATAAAAGGAGGGAAGTGAATTTGGCGGGAATGTATCTGTAGGGGAAATTTTTCACAACCTCCCCTTATATTTGAAAAAATGCCCCTTTTAATGACGAAGATGCAGAAATTGTCAGGCTCGTAAGATAACTTCTAACTTTTGTTTTTTTAATAAGGGTAATTTTTAAAAACCTCCCCTGAGGTTTGGGCTTGTTGCAAGTAGATGGTGAGAATTGATTTATTTGTAAAAAATCCCCTACCGTCAGTTAAGTTTAACATTGACCGTTAGTTGACCGTGCAAAGACAATATTACCCTTAACAATAGTTTGTAAACAAAAATAACTAAAAAAAAAACCAAAATTATTGGTGCAAAAAGCACAAACCTTATTTTTTGACAATTTTATCCTTGTCAATTCTAAAAATTTACAATATCATAGGTAAAGATTATGACTATTTCATTTTTAAATTTTTAATTTTATCTTTCTTGTAGGAATTTTAAAAAAATATCAATAATTTAAAGAGGATTTTTTAATTTTTTAATTTTAACTTTTTTATAGGAACTTTAAGAAAATATCAATAATTTAAAAAAGGTAAATAATTAATAATTTTGGTTTTTTTTTAGTTATTTTCGTTTATAAACTATTGTTAAGGGTAATATTGTCTTTGCACGGTCAACTAACGGTCAATGTTAAACTTAACTGACGGTAGGGGGTTTTTTACAAATAAATCAATTCTCGCCATCTACTTGCAACAAGCCCAAACCTCAGGGGAGGTTTTTAAAAATTATCCTTTTAATAATTATTTATTCTTTTTTTTAAAAAAAAGAAAGTATGCCTTTCGATTGATTAGCTTAAGAACAAGTACATAATCTCCGGTGAAATTTCATCCAACCAAATTACAGTTTTCTTCTTCTGCAAAGCTAACTTTGCTAATGAATGAGCTGCATAGTTACAATCTCTAGGGGAATGTTGAGCTTTGAAATTCTGCAGATTTTCCTGAATGTCAGAGATCAACCATCCAATTTCAGTTAAGCTACTGGGCTTCTTGTTGATTAAGTCAATAACTTCCAATGAATCCGATTCAAAAATTCCAAAAGTAATATTAGCTTTTTCAGCCACTTGTAGGCCCCACTCCATAGCTGTTGCCTCCGCCATTGCCACACTACCAGGAAGCCTCAAACTTTTAATCGCAGCTGCTCTGCAGTTTCCCTCTGAGTAAATTCTAAATTTATTTATTTATTATTATTATTTTTTTGCCATACCTTCGCCAAGGTTAAAAGTCAAGGGATTAATTGAAAAGTAAGTTCTTCAAGGCAGCTTCTAACTTCTTATTGTTTGCATAAATTTTACAGAATTAAGTGTACTGTGTAAACTAATTTTCATAAGAAATAAAATCTTCATGAGAGTTAATTAAGCCCTTTAAGCTAACATTGAGATAGATGAACTAATTAAGCTCATAAGCTGTGCAAAGCTATGAGGATTACTAAAGATGAAGTTGAGATCAAAGAAAAAGGTTGGATCCACATTAAGTGACCAATTTGTAAGATCCACCTATACAAAGATGTCTATTAAGGAATTCTTTTGTCAAATAGTTATGGGTGAAATTAGCTTAAGTTCTATAGCAAAAAGTAAGAAATGATATTCAAAATCATAGTTACATTAATTTTATTATAAAAAAAAAACAGAGGGTGAAGGAATAGTTCTTTATGATTATGCATATAAATTACTATCTTTATATTTCCCTTTTCCCATTTCGGAACACACCTTTACTCGCGGCTTGATAATCAAAGTGTTCATATATATATATATATATATATAATGTACAAAAATATGGCGGCCAACTCAGGTCCTGCCCCGCTTTTATAGAACTTAAATCATTTCTATTCCTATGTATGTGTATGTTATAGAAAATGGCACCACTCGGTCCCCTCCGCAGCCGATAGTTAAGAATTCATAGACCAATCATAACTCTGATAAATGATATTGACAGGACCCCCATCATCCAGTAGATGTGTCAAAAGACCTGCTTTTGTCGCATCCAGATAATTGATGCTCCACTTCAATATTTCTTTTTCCTGTCCAAAATCTACATTGAACCTATAGCCAAAGAAATGATAAGTTACGCACAATATTAGGTAAAACTCGTCTTTTAAAAATCGGCTTGTAAGGAGACTTACAATTTGATTGAAAAGAGACAATTCATATAAATATTTGCACTTCAAAAATGCTACTTTGCCAGGGGAAATTTTTCCCCATTTTCCCGGGCAAGGCAGATTGTTAAGCACACAGTTTTGGCAGAGTAGATATTTGGTTTGTTTCGAAAAAAAATTTAAGGCAAATTTCCCCAGGAAAAGCAGCATTGCTGTGTGCACTTTATAGTGTTACTACTGTAGGCTTTTCAACCATTAATGTTAGTGCAAAGGGGGTGTATACACAAAAGGAACCTGAGCATTAACCACTCACCACTTAATGATCCTTGTGAGATAAACTGTCCTCTTTTCCAAATTCACCTCCATTCCACCACTCTGGAAGAACTCCCTGCTGGCAGATCTCAGTTCGGCTTCAACTCCTTGAGCTGAGAAAAATCTCACTGTGGGACTCGACCTTGTTCCATTGCATAGCCCAAAATGGATCAGTGGATTCACTTTCAGAGGACAGAGCTGCATGCCATTTCATAAGTTGAAACGTTTTAAGCACAAGACGACTGCTCACCGGCGTTCATAAAAATAACTAAGAAAAGTAAGTTTACCTCCAGGCGCTTGTCGCCAGAGCCAAAGGGTTTGGCCAACGAGTAGGTATCTCTGCGATTGTTTCTCAGGATCCCATTCTTTATTGTAGACAGGGAGTAAGGATAGCCTCCGACTACATATTGAAAATCTGAAAAGAAGGATTTTCGATCGATTACTCCTTCCGGATGGCCTACTCTAATTATCGCGTGGATGACCATCGCATTGTATAAGTTCAAGAAGAAGGCCAACTTCTCATCTGGCGACAGTTCAAATAGGTTCACCCTTTGAAGGTCGCTAGCCAAATTAACGTATCTACATTCACCAATATCGAGAAGGTAACACACAAGTTTAGCACTAATAAAAACATAGAACGTGAGATAACTATAATAGTTTATACACATTGGAGAAATATGATGATATATACTCCATAAGCTAATGTTGTTATAAAGCTATGGATGCAGATACTGTCAGTGCTGAATCATAGATTTTAATAGCTGCTTATAATTCTATTAATTGCTAGTTATGAATCAATATCAAGCCTCAAAGTACTATTATAGTATTATACTTGCATCTGATCTTTTACGCAGGCATTATTTTATCCCACATATGAGCATATCTTACAAGTCAATCACCCTCATCCTTTATTGATGTCATTTTATAGTAAAATAACATCACTTGCTGTTCTGTTTATTCCTACTCAATTTTCTAATGTCATTTCTGTTTATTCTTGCCATGTTTTGCTTTTACAACAATAATAATAATAATAATAAAATTATAGCAGCGAGAAGATAAGCCAGTAATACCTCCTGAACTCCTCACTTTTGCTGATGGCTGCATAATCAACATGGCGCCTATCATCGGAGGCATAAGCTTCTAGTATCGCGGACATTATCTTATTAAGCCTTTGGCCAACGAAAACAGCAGGCTTTGGTGCTGTATCATTTGTAGCTACCCGAAAATTGTAGCATTTTCTAATATATGGTTCATGCTCAAGAAAACGATAGAAATGGTTTTCATCTTCAAATTCATTTTCCCTGCATCAAAATTTATATGTAAGTAAATAAGTTACATGAGGGGGAAAAAAAAAAAGAATCATAGTACCATATTTCATATTGACTGTCCAGCTATACATTAGTTATGTGATAGAGAAATGTTCTTACCCAAACACATGATGGATGAAGTGCTTCCTGCTAAGCTGCTTCCCAATCTCAACTGCCTGCAAGAGTGCAAGTTTTGTCATTTAGAATTCATTTGCATCAATGTATATAATTTAAGAAACGTAGAATTTTTTTTTTAAAGTAATAATCTAAGCAGAGAAATGCTAAACGAGAATTTGTTATACGGGTCTCTGAGTTTTTAATGTTTCTTTACTGGGTGGAGGATTGAATAAAATTTCAAAGGCTTGATTCAATTAAAACAACTTTTTACTTAAAATTTAAAAAAAAAAAAAGTGTTGTAAGAACTGAAGAACACACGTCCAGTGGCGAAAACAGTTAAACATGACTTTGTTACGACCAAGCTAAGCTATAATGAAGAAAACATGAACTAAAATAGGCTGTAACAATATATCAAAAAAATTTGAGGAGGCAGCAGTGCAGTGGTGCAGTGGTGGGGATCATAGTGGTGAAAGCATAAAATACTATGGGGTATAACACAATTATATAAAACTAAAGGAGTTAAACACAAAATTTTAACATATATGATAAAATTTCAATTCAAACCTTTTTTTTTGGTTTAGAAAATTATAATTCTGCCTCTGCATACGTCAATGCTAAATTTCAGTGCCTAGAATTACAAAGTTGACTAGTTGAGGGTTGAATAATTTAAATGAGAAAAATACTTTTCAGCTTACGATTTTATGCAAGTTGAAATTTTTTAAATTAAAAATTTTGAGTCAGAAATCCCAACCCTTTAAATAAACAAACGACATCCGCTCATTTTCACTTAATTATTTTAATATTTCATAGATTTGGTTAGTTGTGCAAAATTCATTGACTATTTTTATGTCAACTTCGCACTTTACTCCTAATTCCACCTCGTAGAAGAAAATAAACAATTCTTCATGAAATTTTTTTGGGGCTATATCAACTTTAAAATAAAATAATAATAATATGGGAAAGTAATATTTGGGTCGCAATTAATAAAAGCCTACAAAATGTTCAATTGCTGCTTTCTTACGGAATGAGTGAGAGAAGGGAGGGGACCCTCAATCAAGAACATCTAGAGCCCTTTTCATAATTCATTGAGTTGGTCTAACTAATTAAAAACAAAAGAAGAAAAATGTTGTCTATTCAATCACTATTTTGACCCTCAGAAATTACGCAACATAATAAATTGCGAAAATCACGGGAAAAAAAATTTAAATGTTCGGAGAAAAATCATCCAAAAAAAAAATTCTTAATTAAAGTGAAGACTCAAGACTTAAATGAAAAAGGGTTACTAATATTAAATTAATGGAATCAAAATTTTACTTATGTGATATTAAAAAATAATAATAAAGAAATTGTGTTTTTGTGAACTTGGCTCCTTCCTATATGTCACTTTATTTCTCCTACACAAACACAATCAATTAAAATACAATAAATAAATAAACAAATAAATAAATGCACTTCCATCCAATATATAATGGGCTAGTACTCGACAATTAAAAACAAATCATTTATATATTCTCATTGCACGAGGTGCCTATCCGCTCTCATCATATGCCATGCGTGTTCGCCATCATTAATGTTTGTCAAATATCCATAATTCTATAAAGCGCATAAAGGGTATAAATGTACAAAAGAAGAATAACGGCACTTTCATGGTTTAACAAATTGATCATAGAGATGTGTTTGTTTGAAAAATAGCTATACAAACTTTTTCCCGTGATTATTTTTGTACTATTTATAATAACAAAAAATGATTATTTCTAAAATAATGAATTTATGCGATTATTATAAAAACAAGGATTCCTATAATTAATTTGTCAAACCACGAATTTTAAATTATATAAATATTTGTCGGAAATTTCTTGGATAAACCAAATATGAAACGACCGAGAAAAATCATAATAATTTAATAATTAAGAAGAAATTTGATTTAAAAATTTCACCGATGCAGTTATGGCAAGTCAATTAATAAGAAAATGACCCTAATGAAAGACGAGAATTAGAGAACGAAACGCACCTTCATCCTATCGCACTTGAAGTGGTGAGTAAGCACATCAACCATCTCGCTCCCAGAAAAGCAATTCTTAACGATCTTCAACTTGATCAGACGGTCCTGGATCGGCAATCTCTGCCTCAGCAACTTGACACTAAGCAACATCTCGTCCATCGATTCTTCCTCCTCATCATCGTCATCGAAACCATAGAGCGGCGGTGCAGGCGCATCACCGGAACATTTCCTCCCCAACATCTCCCTAAACCGCTCGTCGAACGTGCCGCTGTTCCTCAGCGAATTCAACGCCACCAGTCCTCCGAACAACTTGTCGTTCAAAAAAACCCGCGGCACCTGCGAGCTTCCGGTTCGTCGAATCAGCTCTTTCTCGCGCGGCGGGAAAACGTCGACGTTTATCTCCACGAACTTGAGTCCTCTCTGTTTGAAAAATCTCCTCACGGCGGTGCAGTCTCTGCAGTTCGATCTCGAGAAGAAGCTTATCCGTCCTTTAATCTTTTCATCTCCTTCTTCTCCGTGGCTTTTGAGTTTTACGACCACTTTGAGTCCTGATATGTTGAACTGAGTCACCTCGTCCGGTTTGATCACCGTCGACCCCGCCGGCTCAGGCTCAGCCTCAGCCCGAGCATCGTCGAGAGAATTCAACTTCTTCACGATTGCGGCGGAGAAGTTGTTGCTTCGTTCGCGGATGAATTTTCCGAATTTGAATGAGTAATTACCTGACGGAGGAGAAGAAGAAGGAGAAGGAGGCAACGCAAACAAACCAGCTGGCGCCTCTGGCTTCGGCAACTCCGAATGAGGTTCGATTATCGCCATATGACGACGATCACCATCATGATCGTGACCGTTGATTTTGTTTACTCCGTCGTCTCCATTTGGAGTCGATGAATCAATTTCCATAACCATTTCTGTTAAACTGCAGTCACAGGAGAAATTGTGAGAATATAAATTAAAAAGAAAAAGAGATTCAAACTTGAGAGTGGTAGCGATGAAAGCGGAGAGATTTTATGAAGGAGAATATACGGAGAGATTTCATATATATATATGACGAACATAACAAGAAGAGGTCAAAGACGTGGAGACAAACAATAAATAAAATAAATAAATAAATAAAACAAAAAACATCTTTCAGTTGAACCGGCAGCAAACAACACACATAAGCCGGCCCCTCATTGAAAATATCTATGGCCCCACAATCCGCGTCCATATTTTAATTTTACTCCTGTGAAACCCGTAATATTGCAATCAAATATTACAATCAGAAATCTGCTTGAACTAAGAGCAACGGTTTGAGACCCATAGAGTAATATTGTGGCTTCATTCCTTTTATAATTATGTAATAATTGAGTACAGTCAGACTTTTTTCTTATAAAATATAAATAAAGTAAATGTCGCTTGAATATTAGTGAAAATGAAAATGCAGACGGTATTTCATAATATTTAATGTAAATTAATTTTAATAATAATCTAATTATAAATGTCAGTAGTAGTTTTATTTAATATAAATTATAGTCTAATTGTAATATCAATGTAAAAAAAAATCTACTTGAACATTTAATATATACATTTATAATATAGTCTAAAATTTTAATGAAACGTCTAATTAATGATAAAAATTAACGAAGTGTTACCTGTTTTAATATTATTAACACAATTATCACTAGTGTGGTGTGATGATAAATGTCGAAACAAGTGAAGTGAAATTAATTAACAATAAATTTATATTACAATCAAGAATTTTAACGAGCGTCCAGATAGTTAGAAGCGATAGACGAGCTCCTGTGGGCCTCGAACTCATGCGCTTCCGTATGGGCGTGGTTTCCATAGAAGGGCCTTTGTGTAATTGAATGGTAACCATATTAGCCGTTAATTGTGGGGGGAGAGTTGGGTACTTTTAGAGTGCTTGGAAACCTAAGTGTTTGACACGGTAGAGTCAAAAGTTTTTAAAATGAAAATCTGCTAAAGTGGGTTGGTATGTGTGTGTGCGTGCGTGGATTCTACTTTGAACTTACAAGTGGCGGCATGACATTGGGTGTATAACGTAATGGTAAAACAATTTAATTAGTCCAGTCTTGTGGTTTTTTTTTTTTTAATTTTCATCCTTCAAAATTTGGACGAGTTCTCATTCAAATCTACAAGTCATTAAGACCTCTTCTAATTAAGTTTTAATATTTTTGAAGATTTGAATTGGTATTATAATCTCCATTTAATGCTGATTTTTTCCACTCGCTAAATATATTTATAGAATGACATACTGACTGGACTAGATATGAATAAAAAATGAGCAAGACACTTAAATGGGAACCCATTATTTTTTTTTTCTATTGTGTTACACAAAAGAAAAAAGAAAAACATCATCACAATAGATCAAAGTTTATCACAGACAACAAAATCAATTGATAGAAAGATAAACATTACAGTACTAAAATTGGAAGAGCCGTTAAAATTATATTAATAATCCAAAGACAAGAGTGCATAAAAGAATTTGACAAAAAAAGTAGTTTAGTTGGCTCCAACAATCATGCAGATAATAGACAAGGTTCTAACTACCTCGTCGGTTGTGGTTGGCTCCAACAATTAATGCACACTGTGACATATCTGTTGCATGAATCATCTATTGCTGTGGATGTATGCTGCTTCTAAAGCATATTTTTAATTATTTTTGCGATGAATATACTTTATGATATTAGTAAAATGCTGAGTTACAATCAATGAACTAAATTTACAAAACATATAAATAGAAATTACTTTATGATTAAATAAATAAAATTTGATGTTCGAAAATAAATAAATTGGGCAATCTACTTACGATTAAGTTGCAGCAAGTTTATTAAGGGTCTGTTTGTGTTTGCTTTTAAACGGTTCAAATGTAATTTTTAAAAATTAAAAATTATTTTTAGTGTTTCGAAAATTTTTAAAAAATCACATTTGATATAATTATTCCTGCGTAAAATAGATTTTTAAAAATAGAGAGTAAGTACTTTTTCAAAATATGATTTCGAGAATCAATTTTATTCTTAATACTATTGCATATATCCTCCACATATATTATAAAAATTTAAAATTATCTTTATTCAATTTAGAATAAAATTATTAAATTTAAAGATATTATTATTATTACCAATTACATTGATATAACAAAATAAAAATTAAGTTAACTTATAAAAATGTTTATTTTAGTTATCAATTGCTATGTGTACACAATAAAAAAATTATATACATATTTATTAATGTGTAAATAAATTTTTTCAATATTTTGTTCATTTTAATTATTAACATTCTTATAGCAGTTTAACAATAAGATTTACTAAATACATCCAATTGCTTTTGAAACTCACAAGACTTGTAAAAATAAATTTTATCAAGTGTTTAACTAATTATCTTCGCAGCTGATTATTTTTAAAGCGCAATTAACATCATTCATTTTAAAAGATATAGCATTACCAAACTTACTTATGGGCAGTAATTTTACTTTAATCTCAATTTTGAGTAAATTGTAATTTCATATTCTAAATATTGTATTGTTTGAGTTGTTAATTGGTGAGAATTAAGTTTGATCGAGTCAATATTTCTCACTAATTTTATAAAGATGTTTACTAGCAGTGAAATTTAAAAATTTAACAATATAGATTCTGTTCAACTCATCAGGATAAGTAATCAAAAAAAAAAAAAAACTCATCTGGATTAAACAAAAGTGATTATAATAATACTTGAAATAATGCATGCAGATAACAGATGTAGGTTGACCTGTCAACCTATGTCCTATAAGCCCGAAGAACTTATACATGAAGAAACTGCCATGGAGATTATGTGTCCATAGGATGGCTTTTTTGTAATTTAGTTATTACCACAAAAGCCATTAATTGTGGGCATTAGTTAATTAGTGCTTAAAACCTAACAGTGTTGACATTGGTAGAGTCCAAGTGTTTAAAATATGCTAATTGTGTGGTTAGGCGTGTGGATTCTACTTTGAAGTTCCAAGTGGCGGCATGAAATTGGGCTTATAATGGCTTTTCTCTGCTAAACAACTCAGATTCTGTGGGTTAGATTAGGATTCACAATCAATTGACAGGTTATAAAATTTCGGTCCAATTTAATTCATAAATTAATGAAATTCAATCCGTAGTCGATCCATACGTTTGTACATGAGACGTGAATTTTATCAAAATTCACATTTAATCTACAGTTTTACGGATTAGCTCTTTTTTTTTTTTTCATTTTGATCCAATCCATGAAGTAAATAAACAGAAATGAGATCTAAAATAAATATAATTTTTAATAGAGATCAAATTTTAACTTAACTTAAATCTATGATAACCCAACAGTTGCTTAGACAAATTAGCTGTTCAAATTAATTAATAAAAAAATAAAGGAAAAAGTCGCCCAAACCTCATAAATTAATTTGTTTAAATAGTCACATAAACACTATTAGTTTTATAAATGCTTATACATATCCCATTTGATAATTATACCATTTGATTATAATAATCCAAAAATTATTATTAAAACTTTATAGTAAATATACATATAATATTAAAAATATATCAATATAAATATTGAATAATTTTTTTTTAAAGGTGGAGGGATGGGCAAAGTCAAAATCCATTTTTTTAACCCTTTATCTTTTCTAGAATTTGAACTTGGATAGAAAACTATTTGAAAACCATTCAACCAGGGGACAATAAAATTATTTTGATATTATAAATATGTGAGAATGTTTTAATAATAATAAAATATGTTTCACACATTAAGAACATTAAGATAATAGTATTTAAATTTTATACTATTTTTATTTATAATATCTATTCTAATATCATGTGTAGGTATAGTTAAAATTAACCTTTTTGATGAATGAATTTAGATATAAATAACCTTTGTCCTAAAATATTGATAATATTTTTTTTAATAATAATAATAATAATAACAAAAACAACAACAACAACAACTTAATTAGGTGAAGCCCAACCATCCTATTGGTGACCAGTATGAAATGCTCCTTCATATTTTCAAAAGTACGGTCCCCTGGCCCCGTTTAAATATGACTATTTTAGAATTGTAGTGGTTGATAAAATAAGTTGTTTCTCCCATATAAATAAATTAAGTTGCTAATTAAAAAAGTAGTTTAGTGTTTGTAAGTTATGTTTTTGAAGTTGTTGTAAGTTTGAAAAGCAGTGTATACGTTGGTAAATTTTATTGCGAAAACATTATTTTATTATATAATGATCAAAATAAATATGATTTTAAATTGTCTTTTATTTTTAGAGTATGTTTAACACAATCACTTAGACATGACTTTTTTTTTGTTTTAAAACACGTAAAACTACATAAATAAAAAAAATCAATTAATAAAATATAATGAACTTTTATATTCTATTACATAAAATACGATAAAAATTCATACTAATATGTGTATCCAAATAGAATAAAAATATTATATAATACGTTCATATGCAAGAATTATTGACTCCTATGATGGAAAAATAAACATAAATGATATCTAATGGTTTATATATTACGGTTTATGAGAAAAAAAGAAATAATTGTCCTTTTGTTAAAGCAATAAGATTATAATAAAAATTTCAAAAATATGTGGTAACTTATTTAATAAGTTACTTTTCTACATGATTTAAAAGTTGTTGTCATAATGGAGAAAATGATTAAATAAGTAGCTTTTGATAAATTTACTAAATACTATTTTTGTTAAAAATTATGAAATAAGCAACTTCTAGATTTTCAACCTCAATCCCAAAGGGGATAGTAACGAGATTAACCCAACCAAGAGCTAGTTTGATAATAGTGTAACTTTTAAAATAATTATTATTAGCTATCTTGTAAAAATAATCACTTGTAATGAGAATCATTTAAATATTTGGTAACTTTTGTTTTTAAAAGATTGTGAGGTATAAAAGCAGTAGTATGTGTTTAATAAATTATACTATTAAACTACTCTAAGAATGTAAACGGCTTAAAGTATAAGAATGTAAATGATGGAAATGGATATAATGTTGAATAAAGTTTATTTACATATTTATAAACACACACACACACACACACATATATATATATTATTGTATATATATAATAATTGATAACTAAACTAAATATATTATTTATTGATTTTATTTTTTTGTTAATACTTCTTTCTTATTTTTTAAAATTTACCGTAAGATGGAGTGACTTTACTAAAAATAATTTTTTTCAAAAATTTATTAAATACTAAAAATTAATTATTAATTATTTAAAATTATTTTTAAGTCTCTAAAAAATAATACTAAACAAATTGACCTGATCCATATATAGAGGTGCCCAACAGGCGGGGCTGGCAAAGTAAGGCCTACGTGTGCTCATGCTCATGTCGTGCCGTGCTTAATTTTTTTTTACTTAGGCCCGACCCGGCACACGTGTTGTGCCCACTCGTGCTGTGCCCACACGTGTCGTGTTGTGGGCTCTACCATGCCTAAGAAAAAAAGCCCAAGAAGTATTTTTTTAATTTTTTAAGAGTGCATGTCAAACTGTTGGTGTACTTTTTTTAATTTTATGCACTTTTTTTTAGGCCTATGCCTTTATTCAAATTTAATAAAATCGAAAATTCAAAACTCAAGCCCATATTTAATAATAATAAACTAATAATTATAAGAGGATATAATACTAATTATTAAGTTTGACCTTATAGTATTAGATTTTTTTTAATACTTAACAACAATTATAATAATAAAATTTTCTTAAGGGTTAATTTAATTGTTAACTTGAACTTACATAGAGTTATAAATCATAGTTCACAATAATATTAATGCATATTTATAAAATCCTGATATCTATAATTTTATTCATTAAAATCACGATATCAATTATTTATTTAATAAATTATAAATATAAATCAATTATAGTATTTTTTAAAACTAAGAATTAAATGAATTTAAAACATTTAATTTTAAATTATTTGTAAAATCATAAAATTTTAAGTTTATTTTCATTAAAAAATAAAATGTACTTATTACATACTTTTTCATCGTACCATTCTTAACTTATCTTTAATCGTGTTGTACTTTTAAAACCAGCGTGCCTAAAATTTTAAGATCGGCCCAATCCACATGTGTGCCATATTATGTTGCATACTTTACTAAAACATACTTATATCGTATTATACTGTACATACACGTACCATATCGTACCATACTACGTGCTGTCCGGCCATTTACTATCTCTACCCATATAAGGGGAATAATGCATAGCTGAGCTGTGTTATTACCACCAGACAATTAATAACGAGCACAACCAATGTCTCAAATAGGGTTAAATATTTAATATTTTAAAAGGGGTATAATTTTGGTTACTTTTCGGCAGTGCATGTAGGGCAAGTGTCAAAAAGAGGATGAAGTTGTTGGTGATATTTAGGGGTGGGCACGGGTCGGGTTGGGTCGGGTTGAGCATTAACCCGACCCAACCCGCATGTAGAACGGGTTGAAATTTTTCAACCCAACTCAATCCATTACATATCTCAACCCAACCCGACCCAACCCGCAGTTTTGCGGGTTGGGTTGATTGGGTTAGACTTTTAAAAAAAATCATTTTTATATATAATTAAATAGTGAATAAAAATAAATAAATAAATTAAAAAACTAAAAAATACAAATATTAAAATCTTTAGAACAAATCCAATATTTTAAAGTTTTTATATTTATATTTTTAAATTTTTATATGAAATATCAAAATTTATATAATAATTTTTATATACATACGGGTTGACCGGTTGGGTTAGGTTGATTGGATTGAGTTTTTGAAAAAATCTATTGTTATAGTCTAATTAAATAGTGAACAAAAATAAATAAATAAATTAGATAAACAAAAAATGTAAATATTAAAATCCTTAAAACAAATCCAACATTTCAAAGTTTTTATATTTATATATTTTTTAATTTTTATAGAAAATATCAAAATTCGTATGATAATTTATATATATATATATATACGGGTTGACGGGTTGGGTTGGGTTAAAAAATTTTAACCCAACCCAACCCGCAAATAGTGCGGGTTGGGAATTTAATAACCCAACTCAACCCGTTTATTTTATCAACCCAACCCAACCCGCAAAAAATCACACGGGTTGGGCGGGTTGATGCCCACCTCTAGTGATATTATTGCCAAACATTTTTCATCTTTATTTATTATTATTATTATTATTATTTGAACATTTTATCTTTATCTTCTAAACACCCTTCAACACACAAAACTAAATTCTGCGGCCAATGTCTTCGCACTTTCCTTCTTAACTGTTTGAGAGCATTATAAGTCCAAGGTTTTTCAATTCGTCTTCAATTTCTTCCCCCTTAAAACCTTTCTTGAGTCCAAAAGAGGAAGATCAATTTAGATGAATCGAGTATTATTTATTCACTCTCTTAATAAGACGAGATCTTCATAGCTTTTGTTTCCTTCGGTCTTCAAGGTATGTATTTATTTGGCTTCTTTAATTTTCTTTTTCTTTTTCTTAGTTATATAAGTGTCTGTCTTTTATGATTTACATTCACAATGATGATGAATCATATATATAAATTAAAAAGAAAACTAAGAAAGTATTGAAGCAGCTAGCCATATCTTAATCTTGTACTGCCTTCTTTTTGCTATAAGGGTTTTTATTTTTATTTTTATTTTTATTTCTATCGAGTATTAAAATAAATAAAAAGGTATAAGTCTATGAAAGTGTAATTCGCATGCTATCCATAAAATAGTAGATTGAATGTGGATTAGTGTCAAATCCGCATCAAATCTGCAGTGCAACGCATGGATTGAATCAAGGATCCAGCTACATTGCATCAGGGGTTTGGTACCCCAGTCGTTTGTCCTTTTGCGTATGACCCTTTAGATCGTAAAGAAAGGCAGTCAACGGCTGAGATTTAACACTTGAAAAATGGGTAACCGGCTAAAGCTATTAGAGGCTCCATTTCCAATCGAAGTTGTGTGGTATGAATCAATGGCATCATCGACTCAGCGTCTCCTCTTAGCTCTCACAATATTCATGGTGTTCTCTCAATTTCAGCCTCCGGAAGGCCATGCAAAACCCTCTTCATTTCCTCTTACTCGATCCATTGCAATCCCCGTAACCCTAACCTTAATTCCGAGAACCTCGCTGGATTCGTCACAATCTTCACCGAAATTCGCCAAACTCAGCCCCCACCGTCCCTTAATCTTCCTCGACTGTCCGATTCTCCCTTCAATCGACGATCAGGACTAGCACCTCATCCACGAACCAAAATGCCGCGTTTTTCCCTTCGAGCACGACTACTCCTCTCTATGCGACCGGACCAGTCACTTTGCTTTTCGACGTTGGGTGCGGTTCGCTTACTGCAGTTACCATGTATTTGGTGTGGAGCCTCTTTGCTAATCATCACGATTCTCGCAATTCGTATGAGGAATTCAATGATGTTGATGATCTGAGCCCTAAGAAGATGGGATATGAGAAGATTCCAGCTAAGGAAGCTGCGTGAGGTGGTGTTTTATTCTAAATAATTAATTAAGCCTAATATTTGTGTAATTGTGTACTGTGTTCTTATTTTCATTTGATGACTTCACTGCGTTTATAATGTGGATTATGATCATTATCATTCGAACAAAGTTCTGCTTTGTGGTCTGTACTTATAAAACTGTTATATGTCTCTATGTTTACTACTTTCAGTTAAGTTCTTTAATGAGAAATAAGCTTGAGAAAATGCTTAGATGATGTTAAATTTCATATTTTGTGAGTTGTTGCACTGCATGCTGTGAGAATTGGTTGTTTGCATATATGTTGGTGATGTGTCTTTGATATTGTATTTTCTTTTGTGGTGTCATGTTGAGCACCTGTAAGGAGCCTTACCTTGCATGGTAGATGATGCCATTCTTTCAATTATATTCTCTCCAGTATTCATCTGATTGAAGACAAATCCAACCCTGGAGATGGGTAATTTAATTTGGTATTGCATGTTGAGCATATTTGATGGTTGATGAATCTTGTAAGGTATCATGCTTGATGGCGAGCCTCTGGAGATGCTTTCAGCAAGTTTTGACACAGATACACAGAACAGAGGAACTGCCTACCTTAGAAGTGTTGACCAAAGGGATATCTTGCTTGATAGATAGTATCAGGAGGTGCTTTCAGCTAATTTTGACTCAGATACTCAGGAAAGAGGAACTGTCATCCTTGAAAATGTTGATCAAATGGATATCTTTCCTGCTGATGAAGACATTCAAAAATCTATATCCAATGGAGACCAGCTTGATGAAGTAGAAAGTGAAACAGACAACTACATGGATGCCCTTAATTAATTGACACTTTGTATTTGAACGCTCCAAGTTCTTTTTGTCAAATGCAATTTATTTTTTTCAAATTTAGGCATTCTGCGGATGCTCTGTTTCCTCAAGTGCTCCACACATGCATCAAATTGTCCGTTGTTTTCCGTTAGATGGATGTGTATTGGGTCAATTACCAATATTTTTCAAGCTTATTTAATGTTCTTATTTAAGATTTAAGAAAGGATCTCTAATAAAAAAGATTTTGCATGGTTCTCACTTGCTGTTGTCATTCACTCATTCTTGTGTGTTAAATCATTGATCTCTGCCATTGTCTTTTTCCTGTCTATGATAATAAATTACAGTAGTGTTTTGCCTGAATAACCCTGGTTATCCCCATGGTGGGAAACACATTCTGAAAAAATGGAATCTGCAAATTAAACATGCATGTGGAGTTTAGATTGTAATCTTTGTTCATATTTTATGGCTGTCCATGATACAACTCAATTTTTTTATGGTATAATGTGTACTTCTAAAAAATGTGTTGTTCACAAATTTTTTTTAAATATATGGATAATTTTTTTTCGGTATATTTGTTATTAATATGTATCATTAATAATTTATTTTTTTATAAAAAAAATGTATTCTTAATAATAAAATAAAAAATATGTATTTTTTCCAGCATTTATTGACGCTTTGAATTAACTATTTGCAAATGTTTCGAACAGTATTTGGGAAATTTCATGTCAGTCTTAGCCCAACGAATACTTGCACGGTTCCAGCAAGTTGTTTCCAACCATTACTTGCATATACGCTTCCAACAAGTTCATTACACGTCTTCTAAAAAAAAAACAAAACAAAATTCATTGCATGTGTTATTTTATCATACACTTATTTTTTGTAGGTGACCGGCTTGTTACCTTTGCCTCAGGTTACTCCTTTATATTTGTGTCTCTTCTGCAGCTGTCAGATCAAATCCAACGCTGACCTTGCTAACAGACAAACGAGTGGGGCACCAAACCCCGGACGCAATGTAGTTTTGGCCTTGAATCAATCCATAAAATGGTGAATTTTTGTATATAATCCACAAAATCGGACAATGTGGGACCACATACAATCCGATATTTTACAAATTTGGAAAGTACAGGAAATTCTTTGTAAGGATAATTTTGTGGGCGTCATTAATAAAATAATTGTATTTAGAAATGGCACAACCAAGTTAATTATGATGCTACCAAATAGGGTTAATACTTGAAAAAAAAAAATGATTATGGGGCTGTCAAAGGAGCATAGCAAGTGACTGTTGCCAAAATTTGTTTGTCCTTATCTTTTATCTGAAGCGGCGTATAAATCTGGATTCTCTTACCATTATACCTTTGGGACAAAACTATTGTTACTTTGTGGGTTCTTCAAATTAATATTTCTTGCTTTTTAAATCATTTTTGAATGCTGGTGAGGAAGATGATAGAGAGAATGGAGTATTAATATTTCACTCTCTTTATAAGAAGTAATCACCTCACGGTATGTTTATTTATCTAGCATTTATTTGTTTATTTTCTTTCCTTTAATCACATAATCGTTATTGCACTTTAATGGCTAAAACATAACATTTTAAAATTATTTCTTTGGCTAAAATAGAACATTCTATTTCTTTGGTGTTGTTGTAATAGAAAATGATAAATGACATACATACATACATACATACACACGCACACACATATGAAAATTTTCTAATTTGAGAATTCAAGATTAAACTAAATCTGGGAAGAGTTGGTAGTGATGTAAATGGATTTTTACAATGTTGTAAATATGTCTTGAATTTTAATGAAGTCTGGGATTCTCAGATTGGAAGTTAAACTATATATTTATAAAAGTATATACATTATTTTTCTCTAATAAAATGGTTGAATGAAATTTTTCTTAAACAATGTATAATTAAATAATTAAAAATTTACTTTGGAGATCATTTATGAAGATGTACAATAATGAGTATTTTATTATAACTAAAAGAAGAACGAATGAGGACCATCGAATTACTGTAAACAAGCATTCACATTTTGCAAATATATGAGCATCCTTATTAGAGAAGAATTTGGGTTGAGTGTGTGTGTGTGTATATATATATATATCTGCATGTTAAAATCATTTAGACAAAAAAACATGAACTCCAATACACTAGAAGGTAAAAATAATGTTTTTTGGTCAGTATTTTTTTTTTTTTTGTCTTTTAGCTCAATTTGTATTTCAAAATCATTTAGAGGTTCGAACCTAAGCAAAACATCGAGTTCTAATATTAATCTGTATTTGCAGAACCCAATAACCATTTTTTGTTTTGGTTGTATTAAGTGGAATGACTCCACTTCTAATTATTAAATCCTATTATATTTCAAAAGCGAAAAGAAAACAAACAATTTTCACGATTTTGGCCAACATATAATATTTGTTTCCCTTTCTCTTTGGTTTAGCGAAGAATATAATAAAAATAAATAATTAAAAGTGAGGTTATTCCACATAATGCAGCCAGATTGCTAATATTTGAAGTCCTCATTTTATTTACGAAAAAAAGGATCACTTAATGGGAAGCTCACAATATATATATATATGTGTGTGTGTGTGTGTGTGAGTTATTATTTGGTGAGTTTCTCGCACTTTAATAAAGTAAAGAATGAGCTAAAATAGAAGAAAAGCACGCTTCAATGTATTATATTTTGTCTTGTAGTGTATTGAAATTTGTGTTTTTATATTTTTTAGATTATACCTTATCATATTAAAGTAAAGGGAGCCCCTAAGTTACATTTAATGTAACTTAATATTTGCCTAAAGTAAAGGATCATCACAATAAGTGCAATCTACACACGTGCGCGCATGCATGTACATAGGGAATTTTCCAATTCATGATTCTCGAATGAGCCACTAATTGAAATCCAAGGATCCGAAACTTTTTTTTTTTTTAATATTTTGTTGGCTCCAACATGAGCAACAACATATGCAGCCAAATGATAACCTTTGGATTTAAATATTTTGTTCTTAGATACTTTTCCAATTTAAGAACAAAATGGTGGTTTTTGAATCCAAAGGCTAACATTTGGCTGCACATGGCAGACCATGTGCAGCCAACCAAATGGAAGAAAAATGAAAAAAAGGGATTTGGAATCCAATGGTCCATCCGGGAATCCTTGATCGAAAAATTCCCCATATAGATATTACAATATGGGGATCTTGGGTGTATATATATATATATAAATCATGCCAACGTGCGAACATCTGCATCAGTTTTCATGCACAACCTTTAATAGAGTTGTAAAATAGTTTACAATGTTATATAGTATAAAGATATGCGTTTGCACACAATTTCATGCTATCATCCGTGATCACTCTGTATTTATATTATAATGCCTGGAATCAAGTGAGTAAGGTTCATTTCAGTTGTTATTATTAGTGACTAATTTTTTTGATAATTATGTGAATTATTATTATTACTCCTTGAATTTTAATTTTTGGGCCTAAGAGTTAAAGCTTTCTGTGCGTAGTGAATTTTTTTTGGGGTAGTTCTAAAACCCAATAAGAATCAGGTCTTCTTTTATTGTAAGGTGGTAGACTTTCTTTCTTACAAAAATTAGTTTTAGAGACTGCTGACAGATGTTGAAGATTCTTGGAAAAGGTTATGAGGGAAAGAGAGCAAAGAGGTATTTTTTTTTAATATCTAAATTTACTTGTTAAGCTTACTGTAAGGTTGCTAAACTTTCTTTCTCACAAAAATATGTCGTGGGATATATCTACGCTATAGAATGAACTTATGAGAGGATGATTTAGTTTGACAAAGATCAGTTTTGACTTATTGTGTTCTTTGAAGAAACAGTAAGGAATAATTAAGTTTTTTTCAAGGTTTTGTGTACATATGATAGTGACCTACTCCAAAACGATTTAAAATAATGCATTTTTTTTTGCAAATATGTATGTTTTTGTACTGAAACTAGACATTGTAAGGTCTCTTAGAATTTTTAAATTGAAATATACTTAAATTCGAATTTTAATGGATTTTTGAATCATACAATTGGATATTAAAAATTTACGGTTTCTGTAATGTTGCCAAATGATGAAAAACTTTTGACCAATCAAACCTTTTGTTTGAGGGAAATACTCCGACGAGACCAGACGTGATGAGCAGATGTTTGGTGGCAGAAGTCTGCGAGCAGGTGTGTCCTGTAAGAGCCAGGTAGCAGGGGAACAGGGGCAGGAATATCCTGCTCATCCACGAGCACGTCATCCGTGAGACCAATTTCTTGTAAGAAGCATAAATCCATTCCTGCTGTATTCTTGCTAAGGGTTTATTCGAGGAGACCCGGTCAACGACAGTTGGCGAGGCACGCTCTCCAGCCCGAGAATCTAGGCACGAAGGCCACGCAACCACCCACGACTACGGAAATGGGGAATACACATCCGAAGGTGGGGAGAATAACGGGCGTAAACTGCGGAAGGTCGGGACTCAGAGGAAGCCTATAAAAAGGTAGCCAACAAAGGTAAAAGGGTTAGCAATTTTGATTCTAAAAGAGAGAAAACAACCTAACAGCCATAAGATTTGTGGCAAGCGTTCCCCGAACCTTCATATCTGACTTGAGCGTCGGAGGGTTTGCGCCGGGAAAACAACCGCGTACTCTGACTTGTCTGTGTGCGCAGGAACCTCTGGAGAAGAAGCTTTACGAGGAGAGATCCTGGTCGTGGTGAAGTTGATCAAGTAGAGACCCTGGTCGTAGAACGAGGAGAGCCAGAATCTTGCATCAACACCTTCTTTAAAATCATGAACTTTTGCAGATGGGCCCTTTTACACGGCATATTAGATACTGAGGTCTTAATTCCTCGTTTCTCGTTAATATGAGTTAACGAGTGAAAGGGACTCAATTTTGGATTTTTTTTATGGCATGATTAAATGGCCTAAAAAACAAGTTTATTTTTAACAGATTTTGAATGCAATTTGCCTTGAAATTTTACTGTAAAAAAAGTAACCTTTATGTGCCTATATGATCCCTATGAAATTTCATAAATATTGGATATTGATTTTTTTTTAATTAAAAATCTGAGATTGAGGATTGGTTAGTAACTTTTTCTGTTATAAGGAGAATGGAAAGCAAGATTTGTGATATTACTTGAAATTGTTTCTTAAAGACATAGGAGCTGAGAATTTTATGTGATATTTTTAGTTGTATCATGAATATCATCTAAGGTATCAAACAAAAATAAATAAATAAATAAGTGCTAAGGGTGATAAGCGTGTTGAAACTAGGAAATTATCTTGTAAAGTAAATTTGGACTTGTTTATCATTTATTAAGACCCATAGTGCTTAGTAGTTTATTGTTACATTTTCACAGGAGATTAATCTTTGATGTTCAGTTATGATGAGTATGTTTATTGTTGTGACTGCCAAGAGTAATCATTGATGTTCGATTACGGTGACTAGGTTTATTGTTGTGACCGCCAAGAAGTAAATAAGCTAAACTTTTAACTACATTCACTTTGAACATGTGTGCATGTGTGAGTGCTGTCTTAAAGAGGTTTTTTTTTTTTTTATGTTTATTATAAAATTTTGTGATACGGATATGTGATTATGGGTTTGTTTTATCCATTAGAATAGGCATGTATGATGTTATGTTAGGAATTGCATTCAAAGTAATTTATGAAGCAATTTTTTCCCTGCAAAATATCTTGTGCTCTAGGATGCCCAACATATTCTTTTAATTGTCCATTTGTGTGTTTATTTGGAGTGTTAGTTATAATTTAATAACCAAAATGTATGACAGTGATAATTTACATTGATTATGATATAGTAGAGTCAAAGCCAAATCATTTGAACCAAAACTCAAACTAAACCCAAAGTAAATTAGGTGGATTGATTTTTGGTTTCGGTAGTAACAAGTGTAGGTTTCCTTGGATTGAAACCCAGACTAATTTGCCTAGAATTTCTAATAATTAAGATTTTTTTTTTTAATTTTGACAAATTTGAGTGACAAAATACTATGTGCATATTATAATTTTATTAGTTAGTTGTACTACAAAGTATAGAAGTTCTTCTCAATATTTTGCACAATTGCTAGACACCGTGCTTTTTAATTTCCAATTACCCTTCCAGATGGAAGATCAGAGCGAGACTTGCCCTTGTCCCTGGAAGGTCCGGGGGATATGGATTCTTCGTTAATAAGGGGAAATGGATTAAAAGGACATTTATTTGGGTTTTAAGGCCTGTTGATACCATTTTAAATGTCCCATACAGGACCCATTGATAAGTCTCGTTTTTTCTAAATAAAAATGCCCGTACAATTAGTTTTACAATTTTGAGAGGGTCTTCTTGATTTTTTCTTATTGTATGCTTGATTTTTTCATATTGTATGTCGTGCATACATGCATAAATCGGGTCTATGCAATTTCGGAAACCACTCAGAAACTTTATTATTACCCTTTTGTTTTTGTTGCAACTTGATCATCATCAACTACTCAGCTTATTGTTGCATACACTGCAAATTCTTTGTTCATGGGTTCTGTCTAAACACGTCCAAAGAAATCACCATCATCCTCTTAAAAAACTACACCCTCTTTTTGAATACTTTGGTGAACGACGAGTCCAAGACTTGTAATGTCTGTGACGAATTAATTGAAGGCATCAGCTTGCACTGTAATAATGCTCGGATTGTAAATTTTATTATCATGTTACCTGTTGATACCCCTACACAAGAAGCTTGAAACACAAGCCTCACTGATGATCATGATTTGGTTTATTTAATGAAAACAATGCACTGTTTTAAGTGTTTCGAATATGGCAAGCGCCACGATTACTGTGAAGATTCATTCTATAGGTGTAGTAAGTGTAATTGGAATGTTTTTATTGAATTTATTTCTCTGCCGCTTGTTGTAAGACATTAAAGTTACCAATTGCATCATCTTATGCTTACGGATTGTGTAAAAGATTATGTTTGTAAACAGGAAGAACTCCTAAGGATCATGTTTATCACTGTGGGGAATGCGGCTTCCTTGCTTATTCTGAATGCATCATATGTGAGGTAAGTTAACTTTCACCTACATTTTAACTCATAAATTAGGAATTTAGTGATTCAAAATTCTGTTATTGCTGAACATGTTCTGCCTAGCTCAATAATTGAAGTAAATCTATGAATGCTGTAACAGCGTAAGTTTTTGTTATTGGTAACAATTTTGTCATTTAAACTCCTCAAATGTTGCGTAAGATGATAGATTTAACCAAAAAAAGAGAAATTTATCGTTAATTATATAGCAGTGCTAACTAGCCAAAATAACGGTAGAGGGAAGACAGAAACGGCAGCACATGTTGTTTTCTGTCCTCTCTCTCTTCTGTTATGGGCTCACAATAAATTTAGAAAAATGAATATATAATGGCACACATGCGTGAATAAAGTGAAAACATTTTTTTCTACTATTGGACATGAGTTTTAACGCTCCATAATGATTAAAGTGAGAGGCCAAATTGTTTACCACAACTGATATATGCATTTCTAGCCCTGCATTTGCTCAATTTCAATAACATAAAAAAAAATTTGCAAAAGATAATCTACAAAATCTCAATCTGTTGGCTCTGTGCTGTGTGGAGGGCAAAGGAAAATCTGCAAGGTTGGTTGGCCCAATCATGGCAAAAGAAAACCTGCAAGGTTGCCGTGGGTAATAAGGGATGAGGTAGAGCAAAGGTAGAGAAGAGATAAGATTGCAGCAGCTCTGATATCCTTCCTGGGCTTCTCTTTTGTTTTGTTTTTTAATTAATCTTTACTTTTTTTTAAAGTAATTATGGGCCCATGAAGAAGAAATGATAAGTGAACGAAACGACAACAAGCGGCTGTCGTTTCTGTCTTCCCTCTGTCATGGCTATGTTCACTTATCATTTTCCTTAATTATATAGGCAAAGAAAATTGTGCCTACATGGGTCTTGTTTAGGGAAAGCAAAAATCGGGTCTAGGTTCAGCCTTTTCAGTTCCAGACCCATATGCCAATTTGTCTTCTGGGATCCGGATTAGAACCTAGATTTTTTAATTGCGGGTTCGGAGCGGGTTCAACCCGAAAAAAGTCTGGGTTCCCGAATTTCAGATTTTAAACCCGGGTTGTTGGGTGAAGGGAGGAAGATGAATTCTCCAAGTATGCTACTTTTGGCTCTTTGGAATTTGCAAAGACAGTAAAAGGTAGAACAAATTTATGAGATCTCAACTAAATTTACTTACATCAATAATAAAGTTTACAATTATATCGATATTCTGTGTTTAAATTTTGTATTTGACTATTCACAACAACAAAAACTTCAATAATTACCGAAGCGCTGACGAAAAGAGACTAGTGGTTTCTTTGAGATATCGGCTGAGGCATTGGTGAGTCCAAGAGATGGCAGCCATGAGAGCGTCAAGCAGTGTTCGAGGTCCAACATCCACGAAGAAGATAGGTACCGTCCAATCCCTTAGTTGATGATGATGGATGATGAACGGTGGTAGAGCTTGGTTGTTACTCGTGATTGCTACTCTTGCTGATTTAAATTGATGTTGAGGATGATTTAAATTGTTGTTGCTCTTGATGATGAATTGATGATGATGGATGGATGATGAATTGATGTTGAGGATAAGGAAGATTGGGGTGGCGGCTGGTGTGGGGCTTTAGGGTTTGTTCTGTGTTTTTGTTTTTTTGTAACTTTTTGCTTTATATTTATATTTTATAATAAAAAATTGATTAATTAATAAATCATAAAATCCGAGTTTAGGTTCCGTATCCGGGTTTACTTGGACCTAGAAACATTCGAGTTTCAAAAAAGGCTTTTGGATTCCGCATTTTTATACATCCAGGTCGGGTTGAACCCAGACCGAATCATTTGGGTTTGTCCAGGTCCGGGCCGGGTCTGGAAAAATTTGCCATCCCTAGTCCTATTAATAAGAGAATAACATCATAAAATAACAACAGAAATGAATTACTGGAGCCTGGAGCTCTATGAAGTGGGAAAATGGTAAGTGAACATAGCCACGACAGAGGGAAGATAGAAACTGTAGCCACTTGTTGACGTTTTGTTCATTTATCGTTTCCTCTTCATGGGCCCACATTTACTTTAAAAAAAGGTAAATATTAATTAAAAATAAAACAAAAGAGAAGCTCGAGAAGGATATCAGAGCTGCTGCAATCTTATCTCTTTTGTACATTTTCTCTACCTTATCTCTTATTAACAAAAGCTATACCCACCATCAGACGGAACCAGCTATTTTTACATCAGAGCAAATGATTTGTTGGTGGTTTTCTTTTGTCGTGACAAAACCTATACCCACGGCAACCTTGCAGTTTTCTTTTGTCGCGACCACACCAGCCAACCTTGGAGATTTTCCCTTGTCCTCGGCGCATCACAAAGCCAACATATTGTAGATTTTCTATTACATTTTTTTTATGTTATTGAAATCGTGCAAATGCAGGGCTGGAAATGCAGATATCAGTTGTGGTAAACAACTTGGTTTTGCCTCTCACTTAAATAATTATAAAACGTTAAAATTCTTGTCCAACAGTAGAAAAAAGAAGTTTTCACTTTATTCATGCATGTGCATCATTATTTATTCATTTTTTTAAACTTACTGTGGGCCCATAACAGAAGAAGAGGACAGGAAACGGTAGCATGTGCTGCCATTTATGTCTTCATTTTGTCGTTATTTTGGCTAGTTAGCACTGCTCTATGAATAGAGAGAAATTATTTGAAAGTCAAAGCAAATCAACGACGTTGGGATCTTTCTTTATATAAGTAATTAATCAAATAATATTTTATTCTTTGGTGTAAAATTATGAATATGTGACAGTAGTGGAAGGCCTTGGCTGGTTTTCACACCTAATCCGGCTTAATGTCACGGGCCGCTCGAAAGAAGTTCTTACTTTAACAACTTTTGTGTTATTAGTTGTCTAAGCGTTACACGGATTGCTGCATAAAGTAATCATCTCGAGACATTAAGCTTGCTTTTTAAGACTTGGCTTTTAAGACTTGCTATTACAATAGCCCTTTTCACACCTCTTCAAAATTCTTATAGAACTCTTTTTTAATTGAAATTATTTAAATAATTAAAGATAATTTTTTTGTTGTTTTTGAATGAAAATTCAATTAAATAGTTAAATAAATTTTTCTTGCAACAAATATTTTAGGAAGAAGAACATATATGTTTCCAAGGTTTAGAGATATGGTCATATAACAATAGAAATGGAAATATAATATTAAATAAATGTATTAATATATACATTTTAAAAAAATTCAATATTTAAAAAAATATTTTAATACTTTATACTCTTGTATTATATTAACTAAATTTTATAATACATAGAAGTATAATATTAAAAAAATATATATAAATTTAAATTATTTTAAATATTGTATAAAATAATTTTAATATTATTAATGCATGAGATATATTTTATTAATTATAAAATTTATTTAATCCAAAAATTTATTTAAAATTGTTATAACAAATATAAATATATTATATTAAAATAAATATGACAATTTTAAGATTTTCAAAAAAATTTATTTTATAAATAAAAAATATTATGATATTATTAGTCTATTTAAAATCAATCTTTTTAGTTACTATTCAGTGAGGGTATTATAGTAAAAAAAAGATTTTGATGTTCATTATTGAAAACTTAGGGTCTACATAACAATTTCCTTAAGTTTTGGGATAGATATCCTTTTCCCAATATTTTATACCCGTTTTATTTGATTATTTATAGTTTAAATTAAAAAAATATTCTTTTGAGAAACTTTTAAGAATTTAGAGTTATAGAGATAGAAATTCTGTAGTAAAAAGAAAATAATTTAAGATTTTAAGATTTGTATATATTTTACAAATAAAAACTTAAAAGAAATCTCTTTTTACAATTAAATTCAATGACAAGTTAATTGACTTAAATTTATATGTTAATATTAATATTTTAAAATCGAATTAGGGGTATTTTAAGGAATAAAAATTAAAAAAAGTGTCTTCATAAGGATTTCTGAGAGATGTTAAAAGCACTATTCTTGTTATTACTGTTTAACCTGCAACCATTATTTTATTGATCAAATTTAATATCTTCTCGTATATTCTATTGTAGGAGTAAAATTTTAAATTAATCTCAGCAGAATTTTAGGTTTTACGCGTTCATATAGAAAAAAGTCGAAGCAAATTGTCTTAAACCCTAATCGTTAGTTCTTTATTGCAAGGATCAATTTTTTACAATTTTTTACAATTTTTTTCCCTCTTGTTACCTACCAAACTAGGACATTTTCTCTACCACAGTTACTATGGGCCAACTGCGAAATAAAAAGGAATCTCTGACATTTTTATATATCGGAATTTTATTGCCATCAATCTCAAGACCATAACACATGGATGTCACAGACTCATATTCATAATACATTTGTTTTTTAGGAACATACATAAACTCCATTCCGCACAAACAACATACGACACAGTAGAATACATGTAAAAATATTTCGGCATCTCTTTACAGTTCATTTGTTACAGTATCCAAATAGTCAAATCATTGTATTTTCTCTTTAAAGATGGGAATGAAAACTAGTGCAATGGAGACTCCACCATAAGAGATATCTCTTCCAACAAAAGTTGTGCACAAATCTGATTTAAGACTAACTGGAAAACTAAACAAAATAAAAATAAATAAATAAGCAAAAAAGATTTTCGCTGGAAAAACAATTCAAGAGGGCCATTTTTTCGGCGAAAGAAGATGTGTTTGTAGATGAGAGTATACTGGGAAATTTATAAAAATAACCTAAAAACTTTTTTAATTTTCACAATTACCCTCCAAATTGTTTTCTATTAATATTAGCCAAACACATGGTTTTCTTCCTAAATTACCCTTGTTTACAAACCAAAAACAACTTTTCTTCTCTCATTTTATTAAACCAAATACAACCTTGCACTCTTGAATCATCACCGGCGACGGAAAACGGCAACGACAAACGGTAAAAGTGAACTCTAATCAAATACAACATAATCCATTTAGATCCAACACTAATCCGTATCACCGAGTGCTAAGTGGTATTTTCTCAACTTGGGAGAGTTTTAGTGTGATTGCAGACAGGTGCGACAAGCACCTGTCGCACGATTTTGGTGCGACAGGCAAATGTAGATTTACCCGAATCTGCCTCTTCGTGCGACAGTTGTGCGTGTCGCACTAAAATTGTTCGACAAGCAGCCTATCGCACTAAGGGATAGATTCATTATAACTCACTCTTGGTACGATAGTGCGACAAGCAACCTGTCGCACCAACCTATAATTTTTTTTAATGTTATATATAAAAATTTATTCTCTTTGTTAGTTTCATAGTACGTAATTAAAATTTTTTAATAATTTCAGACTTAATGGATTCAGTTGTGCTTTAATTGTGTTATGATGGTTGGTGGGAGACGTTAAAGGATGGCCGTATGAAGTATGTGAATGGTAAAAATACAATTTTTTTAGTTGGGAAAAATTGTCAGTTCGATTAGTTTTTGGCAAGAGTATATGATGTATTACAAATAAATCCTAATGAATATAGTATCACAATGAAAACAACTTTGAGCTTTAATAACACTTTATATCATACGTGTATTGCCCAAGGACATATTTAATGATGAAATGGTGAGAGTTGTATTGTATATGATATCCGATGTGGCTAACTATGGATGCATTCCTATGTTTATTACCACATCTCCTCGAGTTCCGAGTGAAGATCTTGAGCTACTCATTGAAACAGAAACTTCCTTTAGAGCAAATATGTTTTAGGCCCGATATTGAAGAGGAGGTGCTGCCAAGGACGACGCCGTTGCAGTAATATTACTCTCCACCTCACGACAATAATGACAATATTGATGACGACGACATTATGTTGGTGGATGTTGGAGAAGAGGTATTACGACAAACGACGTCGTTGGAGTAACAGTATTCTCCGTATCACAATAATGATTTCCGCGACAATGATGATCATATTGATGACATTAGTAACGCGGAGGCAGATAATATTTGTGCAGAACATTCTAATAGTATGAGGGCCACTCATTTCAATAATGCATGTGTTAATGAAGGTGTTGGTCCTTCCAATATTCTGTCGTTTTAGCATGTGGATGAGTGTGAAGACGATATTCCTAAGAATAACAGAGACAATCAATCTTTTCCTCCAATGGCTGATTCGAGAAGGAGGATCGACCCCCTCATAAGTCTTACTTCAATTTTGCCTTCGAATATGGTTGCTCTAAGTTTTCTTAACAGTTCTGACTCAGATGATATCAGTGTGGGTAAGCTATTCGCTGAGAAGAATAAGTTAATATTATAATTGTGTAAGGTTGTCTTTAGGGATAAGTTTGATTTCAAGATTGCACAGTCTACAACGACACATTTCAAGGCTCACTGTTGTTCGGAATAATGTAAATGGCGTATCCAAGTAATTAAAAGTTTGAACAAGCATAATGGTCCTTGGGTGGTGAGGAGAATTGACAATGTACACACTTGTTATAATGAGGTATTGATTGATGATCGTCATCAAGTAAGGAGTCGAGTTGTCGGTCATATTATCGCAGATAAATATATTCAAGAAAAAATGATATACACTCCGAATGACATCAGAACAGATACGCTGCAGGAATACGATGTTCAGTTAACATACTAGCAGGCATATTGGGATAGAGAAGTTGATCTTGAATGGTTTGAGGGAACCCTACAGAGTCATACAACTTACTTCCTAAATACTCTCATGTATTGACTAAAGCGAATGGGGGTACAGTCACTCACCTTGAGCGGGATAAAAATAGTAATTTTTTGTACTACTTTGTAGCACTTGAATCTTCCATCAATGATTTTATTCAGTACATTCGGCCTGTCATTACTGTGGATGGTACTAATCTAAAAGGGCTATATCGTGGAAGCATGTTATTGGTAATGAATTCACATATACCTAAGGTCCCCATGATTTATTCAAGAAAAGAGCCTGTCATTACTGTGGATGGTACAATCAATTGTATTAGTTAGCCATTGGGGTCATGAATTCAGAAAACAATGATGCTTGGGAATGATTTATGATGAAGTTACACGAAGTGATTGGCGATAGGCTAGAGTTGGTAATTATCTCTGATCGATGCACTGCCATAAGGAAAGCCGTTCTGAAAGCATTCACAATGCAGCTCACGACGTTTGTTTTTACCATGTGAAAAGTAACATTAAGTCAAAATTCAAGATGTCCAAAGCTCTTTGGGATAACTTTGAGCATGCCTTTATTAATGTAGTAAAGGCATATGGACATGAAGAATTTAAAAGGCAACTTGAAGGGTTGTGGATGCTCCACTCAGGCGCGGCTGATTACTTAGAGAATAATATGTGTATGTGTAATTGGGCAAGGTCTCAATTTGAAGATAGGAGGTACAATATACTTACAAACAACATCGCGGAGAGTGTTAATTTTTTCATGAGGGAATCGCAAAAATTTCATGTTACTCATCTTGTTGATCACTTGAGAAAAATATTGCAGCAATGGTTTTATGATAGAAAAATTGTGGCTGAATCAATGAGTGCTCGGCTAACAATGTGGGCAGATGAAATAGTCACTGATAGGAGAATTATGGCTGAAAGAATGATAGTTCGTCCAGTGTCTCTGCATCGATTTTTAGTTGTAGGTGGTGGGATTAAGGAATGTTTAGTTGACATACAAAATAGTAGCGTATTTCAACTTGATCAGCTTGTCTGTGCTCATGCAATTTCGACTTGTCTGACTGTCCAAGTGGATTATATAAACCTTTGTTCGAACTATTACACCAAGGAATCGTTGGCGATAACTTATGCACAACCAGTGAAGCCGGTTAGCGACGTGGCTGATTGGAAAGTTTCAGATAAAATTCAAGAGATGCACGTTTATATACCTGTTGAGGCACCACTACCTGATCATTGTAAAGAGCTCTGAATACCCTCGGCTGGCGAGGACGTCAATAAGAGGATTATTAGATGCAGGCGATGTAATGAACTGAGACATAATCGTAAGCGATGTAAGAATCTTATTGCATCGAGTTAAAGTTAGTTGTATTGTTTCAAGTGATTATGTTAAATTAATTGTTACTTTTTTGTGTATTGTACACTTATATATCATGAAATTTTATTCCTAAGTTTTTTAGTTTATATTAAAATGTGAGTATAAAAATCATATAAACTTAAGTACACAAATTAGAAAAAAAATCTATACTTCAATAGTCGAATTACTATAACGGTTTACAATACAATATCGTCATTAAATATGTCAACTGTAATTTTCTTTCTAAAGTGCTCCCCATGACTACCGTTAAAATATAATTTAAGCCCGAACATTAAACATATTGTAAACATCAACAAAAAAAACAGTGCAATCGCCAGTATTGGGCTCTTGTTGTAACACACTCTTAACTGCGACAACTTTCCATAGGTTGGCACTCCGCAACTCAGGTCAGAAGTTGTAGAATCCAATATATTCCAACCATCGAGGGAAGATAACTTCAAACAGCATAAACTTGAACTTGTATTTTTTATCGTCATGAAACATCAACAATGAGTCATAAATCCAAACTTTGTTCTTATGAAAGTCAACTCGGGCTAGTGCCCAATGCTCGCGGTCCAGGTCCAGGTCCAGTTAACAGGGATGAATACCTGTATATAAAAAATTCTCGTAAATGTATCATGTATCATATGAAATTGAAAAACATACAACAAAAAAACACATTTAATTGTGTCTGTAAAATAAAATAAAATACACACCATATCAACATCCGTTATTGGTTTGGACATGATGTGCTGCAGCCCACCAATATAGGTATTCAAACTGTTGCTATATACTAATGAATCGACCGCACAATTTCCGTTGTTCAATAACTAATTTAAGAACACCTAGTACATAGATATCCAAAAAAATGCATAAATTAACAAAACTTCAAGGTGTTAGAAGATAATAAATAATACATCGTGTAATTATAAGTTATGTCTGCACATTACTCAAAAAAATGTGTCTGTATGTGTGACACACTGAACTAAGGCATTTCGATACTGTCGTTACTTTTCGCTAATCAAGTGATAATATTCGTGACTATGATGTAGAGGAATAGAAATATGTCGATTTAAAAGGAAAAAAATAATATACAAATCCACAACACTCAAAGAAATTAGAAAAAATAATTACCTTATCACCTAATCATCCCATCGAAGCATGGCCTAAAATTACTTAAAAGAACGACCACAGGTGTTGGACTCTTCGATCTATTGTCATATTGCCAGCGAACCATCGGTCAAACCCATCATATAGACTAGAGTCCTCCAATCCTCTAAGTGGATTTATATCCATACTCGTACTTATGTCAATCACATGGTCCATGATTTGGGGTGGAAGTAAAGGCCGGACGTTCTTTCCTCGCCTGAATGGAGAAATCATATAAGGACTATTAAAAACATACAACGGTCTGTATGCTCGGCCGAACTTACCAATGCCCAGAGACGCCTCAGTGAAGACCTGCATGCTTTCCCCACTAACATTCCCGTCGAAACTATACAATGACGTGTGAGTAGAAAACTTTTGATTGCCCACATCAGTATACATTCTATAGTTATATGGGGCCTGTCCATTCGGCAAGATCAACATATTAAACAACTATTAAATTAAAAGCTAAACGAACACAATTGTTAAATTTAAATTTGCTCACCACATACGAGCGTTCAGTTGGAGAATCATTGTTTCGATGTATAGACAGTGAATCGATAAATCCCATCACGATTTCTTTAAAGTCTTTAAATTCTGACTTAAGTCCATAAATGTTGCGATCAATCTTGTCCATTTGTCGTCTCATATAATCATTAAACTGCTTTGTCCTCGACTATTACAAAAGAAAAATCTTTATAATAACAGATTGTTATAATGATTTATATATGAGGAAAGGAAATTATTTATAACCTCGGAATCATGTGCGTCATCAGACTTGTCTGTTTGCTCCTGATGGTCATATACAGGCACCTCATCCCTAGATGTGTCGTGACACTGCTCTGGTGTTGGGCTCGGTATGTCATTATGCTCGTCTGATTAACTTGTAACGGGCAGCATTGCGTTGATTGAAGGCTGGTGCTTTAAAAAGTAATATTTAAAATAAGTAAATGAAAAGTTAAAAATTTCGATTTAATAAAAATAGTACTTATAAGATACTGACCTTATGAAATTAGCCTAGAATACGTGGTATGTAATCCTTCACAGTCAGCCAATATTTTTTGTGACTCTCTTTTGCATCCGGCTCAAGGGTTTGTATGCGTTAATGTCGTCCATAACCTTCAAGTCCACAAAATAAAAGAGCGTGATCTTTAATGCGTTAATGTTGTCCATAGCCTTGAAGTCTAACTCCTTAAATAATGCATCGAATTGCTTAAGATTGATGTTACGAAACAAACCATCAAAACATGTATTTAGTAGCCTATGCACCATTTTGTTATTTGTTAGTGCAGTATCTACACCATAGGAAAGTTCAGTAACTAGGCACCATTCTCCAATTGACAAGCATTTCAAATGCTCACCAATTTGAAATCATAACTGATCATCCCCCTGTATTCTCCATGGGTCACTTGCCTAAGCAAAACATTGTGAAAAATTATACCACTGAACGAAAAGTTTCGCCACTCCAAGAAATGCCCAAATATGTCGTCCTTGAACAAATGCAAATGTCGTTTTGTTAATTTTCGCTCGATGGCTTTTGCGACCGTAGAAATGTTACACATACTCAAAATTCACCTTGGGAAGTGATCGGCATAAGCTAACTTTGTCCTTCCCAGTTCGTTTCTTGATACTTTTGATTTCGCCATGTATTTGTAATATTTTTAATATTATTAGATTGTATTTATAACAAAATAATAGGGAAATTAACTTCACGTTATAAAAAAAAAACTGTAGCCTGTCGCACCTGTCGCACGCGCTTGTTGCCTAGCGACCAAACTTGCACGATGCTTGTTGCCCATCGTGCGAGTTCGCACACAAATCGTGCCCATCACAAAACAACACACTCTTAAAACAACAACCACCACTACAAGCACCACCACCACCACCACCACCACCATTATTCTCAAACTACTACCACTATTATTCTCAAATTGCATTTTAAATTAATTAAATAAAAATAAAATGGCTAACCTAGGTTTTGTTGAAGTTGAATAATGGATCTCGTTGAAAGTAGATCGGACGCCGATGATGCGTGGAGCCGCTGCCGACGATGGATTTTCTTCGCCATTGAAAGTAGATCGGACGCCGATGATGCGTGGAGCCACTGCCGACGATGGGTGTTTTTGGCTCTAGGAGAGATTATGTGAAAGAGATTGACTTGGTGGAGAGATGTGAGAGGGGCATTTTGGTATGAAAATTTTACATTTGGCTATTGTTGATAGAAATAAGTTTGTGGGATTAAAATTGAAAAATCAAAAAGTTTTGTGGTTATTTGTATGAATTTCCCGAGTATACTCGTTTGTTCAATTTTATATAATGTTGGAATGTTAATGAAAAGAATTTCGCTAAAAGTATTTTTACTACTTTCGCTTAACACAACCAAGTCATATTTTTAGCTTAGTAAAGCCATCAAATATATGAGTAAATGGTCATCACCTTCTAGGGTCTACTAATTTTCATATAATTTTATTTGATTGATTATTCAAATTTAAATTTTAAAATAAAAAATTTGAATTTATTAACAGAAATTAAAAAAAAGTCATTTTTTTTTCTAATTATTGTATTTGTCTTTCCCTTATCTTTTTCGCTGAGCTTTCTTTGTGCAGCCAGGCAGCCACTCCCTTACTTGGCCTGTTGGCCACTTGCAATCATCCTCCTGAATTTAAAAAAAATATCAATTATTTGCCGCCAAAGCCTTGGGCTGGTGATAATCGATAAACGAGAGCAGTAGTTCCAAATTCCAATCCCCTCACGGGGGACTTAATAAAATTTCCCTCTCAGCAATGTGGGCAAAGATGTATATATTTTCTCAAATTTTAGTGTCTCTTTTCAAGTATAAAAGTAGAGATTTTTTCAATAATTGCCGTAGATTTTTGAGTTTTACCCAATTATTGTCTATATTGTACTAATGTAATGTATGACCTCATATCCTTAATATATCCAAATTATAATAACTGTTCTCGTAATAATTAAAAAATGAATATTAAAGTATTTGAAAAGAAATATATTATTTCAACTTGAACAAAAATGTTATTGTGTTTTACTTAATATCTATTTAGTATAACTTATTTGATTAAATACTTATTTAATTCATAATTTTTTAAAATTTTTGTTATTTAGTTATTCTTTTACTAGAACTTCTGAAAATTAAATAAATTATTTTATCTCTACTAACAAAAAATTTAAATTTTGAAATTTTGAGAATAGAGGTTAATTTTTTTAAAAATATTTAAATATCTAAAATATTTTTTATTATTTGATAATATTATTTTATTCTTTTTATAACATTATTTTTATAAATTATAAATTATATAATTTTACAATTTTTAATAAAAATCTCATTAACAATTAAACAACAAAAATTTTTTATTTGTAAAAACTTTAAAATTTTTTTTATTTATCAAAACTTTAAAAATAAAAATTTTATTGAAAAAAATTATACCAAAAAGCCCTCCTCCCAAGAAGGTTGTAAACCCTAGAGAGGTGCATGCTGTCCTTTTAACGCAGAAGAATTCTATACATTAAGGTTGTGTTTACTTGCTGGAGTGGGAGTGAGGAGTGTGGATTTCTCCCACTCCAACGTTTACTTGCTTAAAATGACTACGGATTAGGAATCCCACTCCGTGGGCCCCACTCATTTTTGGAGTGGGGAGTGGGAGTGGGACTCCCATTGGGGGAGGTGGGAGTGGGAATCCACTAGAGCTGTCAAAACGGGTCATCGGGTCATGTTCGTGTCGTGTCAGCTTCGTTTCGTGTCAAATTTAGGTCGACCCAAACCCGACCCATTTAATAATCGTGTCAAAATATTGAGACCCAAACCCGACACGGAAAAATAATCGGGTTACCCAATAACCCGTTTAATATCTATATATTGAACAAAAGTTACATCAAATATTTACACACTATCATACATACGTATGTACATAAATAATTTATCGATATTATAAAATATACATATCTACCAATATATTACACATGTACACTATTGAGGTTTTAATTATATATATATATATATATATATATATATATATATAATATTATATATCAATATTATAAAATATACATGTCTATCAATTTTTACACATTTACACTATTGAAGCTCTAAATGTATGTAAAATTTTATAAATAAAATATTGTGTTTATATTCACCCTTTTAAAGAATAAAAAAAAAGAAAATCATCTCTAATATTTGAGTTTTAATTATAAAAATATGTAAATTATTTTAAAATAGAAAATATAATCGGGTCATTAATCGGGTAAATGGGTCAAGAATTTTAACCCAAACCCGACACGAAAAAAAATCGTGTTGACCCAGACCCGACCCATTTAATAATCGTGTTAAATTTGACGACCCATACCCATTTATTTATGTCGTGTTCGTGTCGGGTAATCGGGTCGTGTTAAATTTTGCCAGCTCTAGAATCCACTCCCACCTCTACCCTTTTTACCATTTCATTTTTAATTTAATTTAATTTAATATTTTATAATTAATAAAATAAAATAAAATAAATATTATTTTATAATTAATAAAATAAAATAAATAATATTTATTTGAATAATAATATTATATTTAACTAAATAATAATTTACATTGATTGTAAGTTAAAATTATTTTAAAATAATATTATTATATTAATAGAGAATTAATAAATATAATATTATTATATTTATTTTAAAAATAATAGTACTATATTTATTTAATATTAATAATAATAAATAGTTTATTCTAAGAAAATATTAATTTTGTACTAAATAATATTATATTATTATTTTATATAATAATAAATTTAATATAATTATATTATATTAAATAAAATAAAATAAGGTTTCATTTTATATTAAAATTAAAATTAATAATTTATTGTTCATAATTAAGAATATTAATAATTATAATAAATTTACAAATATAATAAAATAAATATTATTCATTAAATATATTTTTTATTAGTTTTGTAATTAAAAACTATAATTCTTTAAATAAGGATAAAATTGTAATTTGAAACTATTTACTCCCAATCTAAGACAAAGTAAACACATAAATTGGATTTTGATCTCTATTCCATGCTTCCATTCAAGTGTAAGTAAACAACCTACTCCCACTCCACACTCCTAATTCAAGGATTCCCATTCATCAGGATTCCCACTCCAATCTAAAAAGTAAACGCAGCATAATTATTTTTGAATTCAAACATGTGTCGTGCATCATTTGTCCACCACTCAAATCAATGCAAACCACCACAGCCCCACGTGATAACAACAATATTTTTGTGTTCCCACTTTCCCCCAACTTAGTCAATAGGCGCCGATTCGAAAGTGAATCTTTTTGACATTAATATTAACTTTATAATAAAACATTATTAACATCAATCTCCAGATCCTAATATATAATATTTTTCGTTAATCTTGCCGACAATCAATCTCGACACTATATTAATTTATTTTCCAACCCATCAATATCAAATACAAGATAAAGTATTGACATATGATCCACGGCATCTAGATCATCACCATCCTCTTGCTATTGATTTCTTGGGCAGGGGATTCATTTTCTCTGTAAACTCTCTCTCCCCACCTCAAATTCCTTATCACACATCCATTTGTTAATAGCTCCATGTAACTATTCAAGTTCAACTCACAAATCCTTACCTGCTATATCTGATCATATGGATCAGATTCAATATTTCAGTTTCAGCCAATATTTCTCTTGCTTTATTCCTCCACAAGAAGAGCAAGGTCAAATTCAACACCCGGTTCACTCAAAACAAATTTTTTCTCACCAACATCCTCTCACTCTATGTGATCCAGTGAATCACAGTGATGATGTTTGTGAGATAAATTTAAATAGCAAAAATCATGCTGATTACTGTAGGGAGTGCGCCGTTTATTTGCTCATTTAAGGTAAGCCAAAAACTGTGGCTTTAGTTATTATGTTTGCGAATTTGCTCTGGTAGCTGTTATATATATACATGTGTGTGTGTCTCTATGTGTGTGTGTGGGTGTGGGTGTGGGTGTACACACTTCTAACTGTCGGGATTTCCCCGCTCTAGCAGTTTTTCAACAACAATTGAACCGTTTGTTTCTGATTTGAAACCTTCCCCGTAGCGGGCTATAATTTATTCTTTCGGTTCAACAATACTGCATTTCATCATGAGTGGCTCAAATTCGGTAGTATACCTATGGATAAGTCTTTTGCTTCAACAATACTGCATTTCATCATGAGTTGCTCAAATTCGGTAGTATATTCTTCTATGGATAAGTCTTTTGCTTCAATTTATGAAGTGAAAGTAATTGTGTACATGGACATCTTAAGAGCATTTTGGCGAACTGAATAGCAAATCTCCTAATTGGCATGTTGTTTGCAATTTGTCTAGCTCTTATAAGGTATATAGAAGTGCAATATATCTCTTCGGAACCGGGATGGAAAATCTCACCCATTAAATATCAATACTTATTCTTTATTATTATTCAAATTTCGATAATCAATTTATTGCTTCATTACTCAATATTAGTGCTCACAAACAATTTCTTCCACTTATGTTATGTACCTTTTAATTATCAGGGTTTCGTGTTCCAATTATTTTTTGAACAATAAATGAATCATCAAATCCAGCGGTGGAAGCAATTGTGTACACGGACATCTTAAGAGCATTTTTGATAAATTAGTTGTAAAATCTTCTAAATCAGCATGTAGTTTGCAATTTGTCCAGCTCTTTTGAGGCATGTAAAAGTGCAATGTATCTCTACGGAGCTGATACCTACTAGATACCAACACTTGTTCTTTATTATTACTTAAACTCAGATGGTTACGGAAGTAAAGTGCATTTATGGTCAGTCAAGGTACACTGAAGGCTCAATATTACTTATGTTAAATACCAACACTTGCTCTTTATTATTACTCCAAATCAGATGGTCGCGGACGCAAAACATATTTACGGCCAATCAAGGTGCACTCAGAGCTTAGTATTACTCATATTAAATCTCTAATGTAAGCTTATTGTTTCATTACCCAAAATTGTACAAATTTATTGACTAATGATTACATGCATTTGATGGAGTAATATGTATAATTTGATTAGCGGAGCAACATATTGATTTGTATTAAGTTCCTCATAGATGAAATATATAAATGGTTAATAAACTGCTCATAAGACAATAAGACAAAGGTGAGTCACTCCCCTTTGCCTAGAAAGAAAAAGAATGAAGTACACAGGGCAAAAATGGGAATTTAAGAAAGTACAATTCTATTGTTGAGATAACCGATCGAATCAGTCCATCTTAGCGGCAGGGCCTTTATGAACTTTAGCACAGTAATCAAATAAGCTTCCATCGAAGCAGCGTCGTACAGCTTCCTTTGATAAGTAGCCTTCGTCATCCTTTGCAAGAATATATAGAGCTCCCCATTCCAATTTACTCGCAATCCTGTTAAGATTAAGTCGAAATTGTCACATTGCTGTTGTGGCATTATATGTTTATGTAATGTGACTGTGTTTGGGAGATTACAGATTGACAGAGTCACAGACCATCCGAAAATATCGAATGCATTGCGGGATGATTGAGTCATGTGCCAAATCTCTGCTCTTGTAAGTTTATCAGGCACTGTTCGTGCATATTTGCTGAATATGTTCTCAAAATTCACTGGGACATACCTGTAATTTCCAGAATTAGTTTGATGCATTGCTCACTAAAATTGGAAAAAGAAAAATGATAGTGTCACTCTTTGATTTGGTAAAATAGTTATGAGAACTCCCTTTTAGAACTTACAGGCTCTTTTCTTGAATAAATCATGGGGACCTTAGGTGTATGTGTGACCATTTCTAAACATGGAAAAATGGTACTGAAATTTTTTTAAAAGGAGTCCGTGTGATCTTTTTAAAAATAAAGAGTCCCGTGATCATTTTACAAAAAACACATGGTATTGATGTCCTTTTTCTGAAAAGGAAAAAAACAATTATTCATTTGTAAATGATATCTCTTACCTTCCTTCAGTATCATAGGTCCCTGTATCACTGCCATGTTTTGCCTTATGTATGTTTTGGACGTAGATTGGAAAGAAAGGCGAAGGTAACCAAGTCTACAAGAAAATTAAGATTTTCTACCAACTGAATTAGCTGACACGCAAAAAACCGTTAGAATAATGTAACCCTAACGCATAATATAAATTGGGAAACTTACAGGTGAAGTAGCATAACTCATAGCCATATGAACGAGAAAGGAAAAAACAAAAGAAGCAATTGGGTTGAAGCCAATTAATCTGAATCCTCTAAATGTTTCCCAAGGGTAGATGATGCCATCACCATCTTGATCAAAGAAGGCAGCATGTTGCTGAAGCACAGACATGTTGTTGTGCTCGTGACCCCATGTCCCCTTCACATTTTCTGTATCAGGTGCAACCACTGCTCGTGGCACATCTGAAGAAGAAGAAGAATCATTAAAAAAAACGCAATTCAGAGTTTAATTAATATGAAAGAATTATTGACCATTGCATGATCATAATGCACTTAAATTGAATACGGTAGAATTTATTTACAGGGTTTGGGAAGCTTGGTGTCGAGATCATCATGGACTTTTCTTGCAGCAGTAATGGGTGCTTTCTCAGCTACTGTGATTATTGCTGGTTTTGATCCCATTTCCAATTAATTATAATCTGTGAACCAATACAAAAACTGAAAGCAGTTTTTTAATAGTTTTTAATTGGCAATGCCTCAAAAAAATGATGCAAAGTGGGAATAAGTCACATGGATATTTTTTCTGAATAACCAACTCCAAATGACTCGCTGCTACCAATATGGAGGGATCCATGCGTGATTAGTGCTTGCATGTTTATGGTGTCAATTCGTTTTATGTTTTCAATTTATTGATCCTAATTAATAAAATATTAATTAAAAGAGTTGGATTATTGGCACCTATCTAAAGTCCTTTTGAAATCTCAGCATTAAGTAAATCCCAATAAATAATGGGGGTTATTTAAACCCATCAATCAACTCTTTAATTAATTAAAATATTTATTATAGAAATAATTTTGATTAAATTACTTAATTAACCTTATATTTTCTCTCTCAATTCTTCAACTTAAACCAATTCCTTCAAATTTTTTTTTTTTTTGTTGGAGTTCAAATATAAATGAATGTTGTTGTTTGTCTTTTGCAAATAATCAAAATCGACTTAGCTATGACCCATGAATTTAAAGGAACAAAACCCACCATCCAAAATAAGTGTCAACATTTTAATTAGCCATAAAACTAATAATTTTTTTTTATCTTTCTGGCTTTGAATTCATGGGAAATTTGTTTGAGCCATTTTCATAAATTCATTATCAAAACTAGTCCTATAACATAATTTTTTACTAGAATAGCCACATACACATGATTTAGATCAAATTACCTTTAAAATAAACTGACCAAATCTATTTGGTAACACTATTCCACAAAACTCCCACCAACAACTAAACATAGACTATAAATCTCCTCTCATTTCACTTTTCATCTTACATGCATCAAAAAACAATTGCTGCCTAGCTGTGAAGACAACTTCAACCCAAAAATTGAAAAAAAAAAAGGTTAATGTCACCTGAGTGACACATTTTTTGACAAATATAGACTTTTCAAAAATAGGCACTGAGATGACAAATCGT